>NC_042977.1:20603557-20686057 GCF_901001165.1 Salmo trutta
AGTAATGATGGACTGTCGTTTCTCTTTGCTAATTTGAGCTGTTCTTGCCATAATATGGACTTGGTCTTTTACCAAATAGGGCTGTCTTTTTTATACCACCCCCACACCTTGTCACAACACAACTGATTGGCTCAAACACATTATGTAGGAAAGAAATGTAAAAAATGAACAAGGCACCCCTGTTAATTGAAATGCATTCTAGGTGACCTCATGAAGCTGGTTGAGAGAATGCCAAGAGTGAGCAAAGCTGTCATCAAGGCAAAGGGTGGCTACTTTGAAGAATCTCAAATATAAAATATATTTTGATTTGTGCAACACTTTTCTGGTTATTACATGATACCGTAAGTGTTATTTCATAGTTTTGATGTCTTCACTATTATTCTACAATGTAGAAAATAGTAAAAATATAGAATGAGTAGGCGTGTCCAAACTTTTGACTGGTTGTGTGTGTGTGTGTGTGTTTGTGTGTGTTCCGGCACCCCGACCATCCGCTCATGGCTGAATGTTATTGGGATCCCCTGAAAGATATCCAACCTAACTCCTCTGATGACATCACGATGTCAGTCGAGTCTCTCTTTGAAAGTTTCTCTTGCTGCCTGGTGGTTGAACACATTCTCCCCTTCTACTAAACAGTGGATCTTTGTTACCTCAGACAGAGGACTGGAATAAACACCCTTTATTATGCTCCTCTTTCTCTTCTTCCCCTCTTCTGTAATGTTTTGTTGTGTGAATTGAGCTCCACTAGTATTGTTGGTTTGCAAGAGCTGAGAAAAAAAAAAAATCTGCAGCCGTATGGGATATCCTCACTCAGCCAATCTATGCATCATGCATGGTGTCATTGCTTTCTCCTATGCTTAGTGTATGACCTACTTTTCCTGTAGGCTTACTGTTAGAAACAGATTAGGTAATACCGCAAAGGCCCGTTCCAAGAGCCACACATCCCACATCACATTAAGATAAAGCAAATCTCAGAGCTCAGAAGGAAAGTTGACAAATTGTAAAAGCTTTCTCTGTGGGTTACAGTAGAATGATTATTCTTCTTTAAAGCAGCACAGGGCAATCTGTAAAAGTTTACGTGAAATGATGAGTTCCATCCAGTGTTTCCCCTAGGATTTTTCAGCAGAGGTGGCAAAGTTAGTGAAGGGGGGTGTGGTAGTAGGCGTGGCAAATGGTGCGCTCTACGAACAAACCTTTTTAGAGCCGTTTTAAAGCTAATTTCCTGCAATTCGACACATTTTGCTATGGCTGTGGTGTTCGTAATCCTGTTGCACGGTATACCGGAACTTCGGTACATTTTCGGTACTAGAATTTGTGTTACTTTTGGTACTTCTTTCAAATGTGTCTCACGGATCATGCTGGTCTATCAGCGCAGCCGACCCTTTTATCGCGCTCACTATGCCTGCTCCACTTACTCATTGCTAGCCTGCACTGGGAGTCTTGGCTGCATCATGTTAGCTCCCAACTCATGCTGCAGATAAATTAATACACTTGAATAATGTGACACGGCATGTAGCAATGTTTTAACTTAAATACTGTTCGCAAAACAATGTCCATACAGGCTAGAACACTTTACAATGCCAGAAGATATGGTAGCTTCTAGATTTGTAGGCCAACTTTCCTAGCTAGCTGACCGCTAAAGTTAACATCAATTCACTACCCTAGTACTTTGTTTGCGATAATATATGCAAACCATAACGCAAAATATGCTGATTTCAAAGCTGATTGCCACCAAAATATTTGATGAATTCCCTTATTTGGTCTCTCTCACGCCTCTCCCAAAGATGATCTATTCCCTCGGTGAACTGACTGATCTGACTGGCCGCCGCCGTCTTGCCTCATGAATGATGTCAGTACTGTTTAAAGAGAGTGCACGTTTTTATGAAATAAGCTACTTCTATGCAGATGTTGATCAGTACAATAAAATAAGTCCCAAATGGAAGGGAAACAGATTGTCATCTGTAGCCCCATGAAACCAGGCAAAACAAGCTCAATAACTCAATCCATGCACCCACTCCTACTGAAGATGCATTGACCTGTATTGATAGGCCTTGACTACAGCTTGATTTAACCAGTTTATCAATAGATTGACCATTCAAATAAATTCATTATTTTGTTTTTGTAGTTAGATGGGTGAAAACAAAGTCAAATTGATTGTATAATTGATTCATTAATGCATACATGGTTGTCTCTGAAAAATGCTGATGTAAAAAAAGCAATGTAATGATATTGAACTAAAAAGATGCCCAATGATTGAACAGAGCAGTAGCTGAGTTTCTGTCTGGATCAAGTGACTTTGGCTAATACGCCTTCTTTTTTTGTCATGGGTATCAAGTATCGTGATTGTTGTGATGCTAATTGTGATGCTAAATCTGGGATCGGTATCTAAGGAAAAATTCTGGTATCGTGACAACACTAGTTCTTATGCTATCTGAGTGACTCAAACATTGTAACAAAATCATGCCATGACATTTTAGGAATTTTTTGATTCTGTGTTAGTTAAAGATCGTATATAAAAAAAAAAATATATATATATATATATATATATATATATATATATATATATAGCTCCATTATCAATTCTACATACTTTATCTGGTTTTAGTTAGGATTGCAATAAATTCCCTGGTTTTCCAGAAGTCAAGGTTGGAGGTTTACCAGAATCAGGAGGGAATACCCATGAATGTGATATCCAGGATTTCTGGAAAACCAGGGAATTTATTGAAAGTTCCCAGAATTTTGCAACCCTTGGTTTCAGTCATTTAAGTTTACACTGAAAATGTTTTACCATCCCCGAAAAATTATATTTAAAAAATACATTTTTTGTGGACGTGGAAAACTGGTATTGTGCACAACATAAATGGTTCTCGATCTTGCTGCCTGGAACTAACTTAGGGTGGTTTAGAATTTTGGCTTGTTGTTTGCTTCACAGAACTTTGGGTGATAAAGGTTTTGGAGCGTCGATGGAAACGGCTGCCAGGAAAGCACCCTGATAAATTAGCTACGTGCTGCTAAATGTTTTCCGTTAGAGACCACACTTCCAGAGTGGGAAGGAGAGACACTGTCTGACTGCCTGTCGTCCTTCCTGGAATGCAAATTATGCTTTTACATTTAGGGCCTATTCAATAAACTGAAGTAGCAAAGCATGAAATCACATTGGTGGTGTTGGGGAGAGATCAGCAACAGCATTCTCAATGTTGGGTTTTTGAACAAGATCAAACTCAATGGGAAACCCTCCAACACTGTTAGAAAAGCTTTCGTAATGCTAGCGGCTAACATCTGCCCTAAAAGTCCAGCCTTGTGAGCTGGTCTCCAAATTGACCCGGAACTGTTGGCTTTGCATCAGCTTGCCCAGTGAGAGCTTTGCCAGTGCTAATTGAGGTAAAGAGACTGAGCAAAACGGTATTTTCCCAAAGCTAAACCTCTGCGCTCTCTGCTTCACTCTGACTTTGAACCTTTTCAAAATATGTTATACGTCCGATCTGACAGTTGGTAGTTTGGAGAGGCGCCAAGCCGCCTCACCGGGCGTTGGTTTACAGTACTCCAGATGGCATCTTTTAAATATGTAAATAAAATGGTCTTCTGTAGGAAAATAAATAGCCGTCTTTAGACATAAGGACAACTTCCTCTAAACCTACCAGGTGTTGATCTTGTATGGCGGTGCAGTTTTACCATGTGTGCGTTCTTTCTCCCGTCTCTGTTATTTTCATCTCAGGAGTATTCTTACTGCATCATCATCACACAGCAAAATGAAATGAAATGCTGCCACTACCTTTTTACTCTTGATGTTTTTGATTACTGAATGAGGCTTATTTGCATTTTTCTGTCATTGCTTGAGCTCCATCACCAGAATGCAGATTTCCAGTATATGTAATCAATGCCAACATGAAACAAAGTGTGTAAATGGTTACAGTTATGAAAATGACCTCAGTCAGTGCGCATTGAGAGGCTACTTGCTGATCTGACAGTGGCAATATTATGTTCAGGAAATATGTTCAAATCATATCCCTTTCCCTCCTCTTCAGTGATAAAATAAAAAAAATGCAAGCTTGAAATGTGTGTTTTTTAATATTGATATCAGTTAATCTTCCTCTTTTGACCCAGTCATGCAACAACAAGTCTTCTTGTGCAACAGACTGGGAAACTTGAGGAGCTCCGGTACGATAATGTTGGCTGGTGCATTTCATGCTCCCATTTGAGCTCATTGAGCAACACTTGAATCATATCCTCCCTTTTGAATCACATTTCTACTGAGCGCCTACGTCTGAAGTGTCTCAAAACAAGTGATTACCGTCTCATAGAAGGCCTCCCCCTCATACAGCAGTGGACTCTGTGAAAACCAGGTATTTTCACCCCTCCAGTTAGGGGAAACCTTAGTGACCCACATCTGGTCTTTTTATGTGAGTTTGGCCGTTCTGGAGTTGGCTGGGGTTGGTTAGAACGGTCTGTGCTAAACGTAAAAATTATATAAGACCATGCTAACTGGGTCATGAGGATTGATGTTTTGTGGACATCCTCCTTGCTCAACGTTTCGAGGGAGGCTTGGAAATAAACCCAGTCAGAGAGAGTAGATCAAATCCACACTGCTCATGTTGTCATGTAAGGCTAATTTTAAACAGTTTTTAGGGCTGTGAATTTGCCAGGGACCTCACAATACGATATTATCGCGATACTTCAGTGCCGCCGATACGATATGGATTGCGATTCTCACGGTTCTATAAGTATTGCGATTCGATACAGCGATTTGACGTTCCAAACATTGCTATGTAAATCTGCTGCGGAGAGACGAGAGCACATGAGAAAACGAGTTTTGATCAGTCAGGGAAATAAAAGTGCCGAAAACAACATGTTGGTTGACTATTTAATAAGAACATGGAGAACAAGCGATCGGATAAAAAATACTGGCGTTTTGGCGCAGGTACAGCCGACTAACGCTAATATTGCTATACTATCATCCAAAAATAATATTGCGATATGTAACTATCGATAACTAGAGTAAATAATGTCTTAAGGTTACACAGCTCCTGTGGTTTGTTTTGTTTTCCCACGTTTCCAGGTAACTGCGGGTGCTTGGGTACCTAGAATGACTGGGGTTGCAACCCAAATTGTACCCTATTCCTTTTAAAGGGCTCTGGTCAAAAGTAGTGCACTATGTAGGGAATAGGGTACCATTTGGGTAGCAACCTGAAAATGTGTCGACCATTTGTGGTCTTTGTGTGTGCGAGTTCTTTAATCGATCACATTTCCCATTATTGCATCATCCCAGACAATGCCCATGTTTATCCCTGTGATCTAATAGCTTGACTTTCTATCTGAACCAAGACCAGTCAGTGGGGGCTAGCCTCATATTGATATCAGTGTTGCAGTATCACAGTATCACTCCTCCAGATAACTCCCTCCCACTCACTACTACTACAGAGGATATTAGAACGCTGTTCATCTTGGCATCGCGTTTTTCTCACAGACAAAACAATCTCAGGCAGGAAGAGCGGGAGGGAGGGGGATCCTATTCTGACTCTGCCCATGTGCCAGCGCCTGCTCTCTATGACCAGTGCTTCACGCAGCCTCCGCTCTCTCACTTCGCTCTCTCACTTCACTCTCTCACTTTGCTCTCCCCCTCTGCTCTCACAGATACAGATGACACCATATCTGCTGTTTTTGTCAGTTGTTGCCCTTGTGTTAACACGTTAAACTCCCGGCCCTCATGCTCAGTCAGTGCCAGAACAACAGATGCCAATCTGGACCGCTCTCCCCCTCTTATCCCCCCTCCCTCCCTAGCTGTCTTGGAAAACTGAGAAGAGAGCTTTAGGTAAGAAGAGGTGTACATGACTGTGGGAACTGGGAACCTTGTGTGACATATTTTAGACTAGTAGGTCTTCATAGGCAGGAGTCTGTATGAACATATATCCCTCAGTACATAGACAGGAGTCTGTATGAACATATATCCCTCAGTACATAGACAGGAGTCTGTATGAACATATATCCCTCAGTACATACACAGGAGTCTGTATGAACATATATCCCTCAGTACATAGGCAGGAGTCTGTATGAACATATATCCCTCAGTACATAGGCAGGAGTCTGTATGAACATATATCCCTCAGTACATAGGCAGGAGTCTGTATGAACATATATCCCTCAGTACATAGGCAGGAGTCTGTATGAACATATATCCCTCAGTACATAGGCAGGAGTCTGTATGAACATATATCCCTCAGTACATAGGCAGGAGTCTGTATGAACATATATCCCTCAGTACATAGGCAGGAGTCTGTATGAACATATATCCCTCAGTACATAGGCAGGAGTCTGTATGAACATATATCTCTCAGTACATAGGCAGGAGTCTGTATGAACATATATCCCTCAGTACATAGAAAGGAGTCTGTATGAACATGTATCCCTCAGTACATAGACAGGAGTCTGTATGAACATATATCCCTCAGTACATAGACAGGAGTGTGTGTGTACGCGCAGGAGGTATTTGTGTAAATACAGGATGTTCTGTACTGTTGCTGAGAGATGAGGGGATTAATGAGGAGTAGTGGTTATCATGCACTACAACAGGAGGGAGGCTACACACACACACACACACACACACACACACACACAGTAGAAGATAAGTTAATGCTTTCAGGCAATGAGGCATTGGGTCTGAAGAGTTAGATCACAGCTCTCTGAGAAGTTATAAGGACCAGAGGAAAAAACACATTATCTCACTGCATATTGTATTGATTATCCATTTACAATGGATGGAGAATACACTGTAAGTTACAGTAGAAAGGACCATTCTGATATGTGCTTAATCCCCAATATTATTATCATAGATATATCCAATTAAAGGTCAATAGAAAAGCTATAAAAACAGACAAATTGAGCTTTTGCTGCCCTTCCAGCTGTAGAATACAATCCAGTAACGGATGTTTTAATACAAAGTAAAACTTCAAAGAGAATGTCAACCCGCAAATAATCAAGTTTATTTTCTATAAACATTAGCTCCAATGCTGATAAATAGGCATAACAAAAAATGATCAATTGCATAAAGAAATATTCATCAAGATATATATTCATGACAAGATATGAAAACAATTTGAGTCATTTACTGATTGTATCAGACCCTGTGTTTCAAATTTTGTCACAGGCACAAGTACAGTGAAATGCCTTTCTTGCAAACTCAAAACCCAACAATGCAATAATCAATAACAATGTCATACTAGAAAAAACACACGAGATATAATAAATATGAAGAACACAGTAAGTAGATAAGCATTCTATATACAGGGTCAGTTCCAATACCATATTTACAATGTGCAGGGATACTGGAGTGATGGAGGAAGATACTTTAGGTGATGTAGTGTATGTGGACACCCCTTCAAATAAGTTGATTCGGCTATTTCAGTCACACCCGTTGCTGGCAGGCGTATAAAATCGAGCAAAAAGTCATGCAATCACCGCAGACAAATATTGGCAGTAGAATGGCCTTACTGGATAGCTTATTGACTTTCAACGTGACACAGGATGCCACCTTTCCAACAAGTCAGTTCATCAAATTTCTGCACTGCTAGAGCTTCCCCGGTCAACTGTAAGTGCTGTTATTGTGAAGTGAAAACTTCTAGGAGAAACAACGGCTCAGCCACGAAGTGGTAGGCGAGACACGCTCACAGAACGGGACCGTTGAGTGCTGTAGCGCAGAGCGGGGACCAACTCCATATTAATGCCCATGATTTTGGAATGAGATGTTTGATGAGCAGGTGTCCACATACTTTTGGTCCTGTGGTGTATGTATAAGCTTAAGGTGACTAGGCAACAGGATATAAGATAAACAGAGTAGCAGCAGCGTATGTGAGTGGATTTGTATAGAGTCAGTATGAATGTATGTGCATATTATGTGAGTAAGCAAATGATGGAGTGGGTGTGTAGGGCTCTGTGAGCGTGCATAGATACAAGGTTAACTCATAGTCCGTGTAGCTATTTTTTGCTGTGCCCTTACCCATGCCTTTACACACACACACACAAATCAATCTTTTTGTCTTTTCTCTAAGCTCCCGATTTCAGTCACAATGGCCACAATTCTTCATTATACTATTGTTCTAAATTAAATCAACCTCTTCACCCTCGTCATTCAGTTAGCCCTAATTTAAATAAAATTGTGAAGTACCGTGCACAATTATCAGTTTCTATTGCCCATTCATCCATTTAGTCTACGTCATTCATTCAGTGAGGAGAGCGACACGTTAGCGCCTGGCTGGGTACCATTGTCCTACAGCGCATTTGTCCTGGCCCGTTAAGGTAGAAATGGGTATGAAAAAAAGCTAAAAATATTTGTGTGTGTGTGACTGAGACATTCTGACAACTGAGCAATGTAAATGACAAACATTGCGGAAAAGTCAGGGCATGAGCACAGGGTTGCATTTTTTTTTTAAATAATTTTTATTTACTAAATCAAATGTCAGTGTCCGTTGGCCTATGGCGGTTCCAGTGTTAACAAGTAAACCTTAATCCTGGGAAACTAGGGCTCAATCTGATACATGTTTCTGATGTGTTACAAGGCTTAGTGTGAGCTCAGTGTGGGAAGGAAAGCATTGTGCCCATTCAAGTGTGACTGTGTTTTGATTTCACTCATAAGCATAGCCCATATACGACCATACATCACCTACTGAGGGAAGTTATGACGATACAGTATATGATGAAGGCGGCTACTAAAATGCAGTGATATTTGTTATCCTCAAGGTCTACTTTTTGGTGATTACTGGGATGGAGTTTGGCTATAAAGCCAATTAACAAGCCTGTTTTGATGTCCTTTATCGCCACAACGAGGTATTAATATTTGATTTTAAAAAAGGGTTTCAGTGTTTGGCCTTTGCAGAGTCATTCATCTACAGAGTCCAAGGGTACGTCCTAAATAGCTCCCTATTCCCTATATAGTGCACTACTGTTGACCAGAGGCCAATGGGGTTATATAGGGATCAGGGAGCCATTTTGAGACATAGACCAACATGATCCCAGGGCGGTTTCTGAAGGGTGGTGGCCTTTTCCATCACTTTTCCAAAACCCCTCTTTTAGAAAAGACTGTTCTTTCTCTCTCTCTCTCTTTCCTCTTTCTCAACTTCTATTTTCTCCCGCCTCTCTTTGTCATTGTTAACTTCCTCTTTAGAACTGAGGACGAGGGAAGAAAACAATTTTGGGGGGCTCAGTCAGATTAGCGCTGCTAAGGATGGAAATCTGCTCTATGAGCTTTCAGTTGTAATTATTTTTAGTCTGTTCTACTGGTGGCTTTTTCTTTATTTTGATTTTTTTTTACAACCTTTTAAAATCACTTTCTAATCCAGCCACTTTTTGGTAAATATTTTTTTATGGGACTGGCAGATTGAAGCTATGTGACTGAGGCTGACCCTGCAATTTGTTAGACTGAGAAATGTGCTCTCTGTGCATCTGGAAATTCTGTGCAGTCTTAAATAAACCTTACAGTCAATCATTCCCTTTTCCTAATCTATTCACATTGATATAGGCATACAGAAAATGTTTATTTGAATAAATTGTCCTGATCACTGTAAATACCTCAAATCCACATGTTGTGAAGTGTTTCTTTACTAGCTACATTAGAGATCCAGTCGTTCTCATAGAGATAATTCACTAGAGATTCTAAATAGGCCTTTTCACACTGCATTGTTCGAAGCCTCAGGCTGGACTGGCCCTGGGCTAGCTTAGCCTGTGTTCACACAAGCATTTGTTAACCCTGGGCTAAGCTTTAGCCCTGGGCTAAGGATTCACACTTGTATTCCAAAGCCCAGCGCTAAAGGTAAACACAACATGCGACCAAATCTAATTTTATTGGTCACATACACATGGTTAGCAGATGTTAATGCGAGTGTAGCGAAATGCTTGTGCTTCTAGTTCCGACCATGCAGTAATATCTAACAAGTAATCTAACAATTTCACAACAACTACCTTATACACACAAGTGTAAAGGAATGAATAAGAATATGTACATATAAATATATGGATGAGCGTTGGCCTAACGGCATAGGCAGGATGCAGTAGATGGTATAGAGTACAGTATATACATATGAGATGAGTAATGTAGGGTATGTGAACATTATATAAAGTGGCATTGTTTAAAGTGACTAGTGATACATTTATTACATCGAATTCTTTATTATTAAAGTGACTAAAGATTTGAGTCAGTATGTTGGCAGCAGCCACTCACTGTTAGTGATGGCTGTTTAACAGTCTGATTGCCTTGAGATAGAAGCTGTTTTTCAGTCTCTCAGTCCCAGCTTTGATGCACCTGTACTGACCTCGCCTTCTGGATGATAGTGGGGTGAACAGGCAGTGCCTCGGGTGGTTGTTGTCCTTGATGATCTTTTTGGCCTTCCTATGACATCGGGTGGTGTAGGTGTCTTGGAGGGCAGGTAGTTTGCCCCCGGTGATGCCTTGTGCAGACCTCACTACCCTCTGGAGAGCCTTGCGGTTGTGGGCGGTGCAGTTGCTCTACCAGGCGGTGATACAGCCCGACAGGATGCTCTCGATTGTGCATCTGTAAAAGTTTGAGTGTTTTTGGTGACAAGCCACATTTCTTCAGCCTCCTGAGGTTGAAGAGGCGCTGTTGCACCTTCTTCACCACGCTGTCTGTGTGGGTGGACCATTTCAGTTTGTCCGTGATGTGTACGCCGAGGAACTTAAAACTTTCCACCTTCTCCATTACTGTCCCGTCGATATGGATAGGAGGGTGCTCCCTCTGCTGTTTCCTGAAGTCCACGATCGTTTCCTTTGTTTTGTTGACATTGAGTGTGAGGTTGTTTTCCTGACACCCCACTCCGAGGGCCCTCACCTCCTCCCTGTAGGTCGTCTCGTCGTTGTTGGTAATCAAGCCTACCACTGTTGTGTTGTCTGCAAACTTGATGATTGAGTTGGAGGCATGCATGGCCACGAAGTCATGGGTGAACAGGGAGTACAGGAGAGGGCTGAGAACACACCCTTGTGGAGCCCCAGTGTTGAGGATCAGCGGGGTGGAGATGTTGTTTCCTTCCCTCACCACCTGGGGGCGGCCCGTCAGAAAGTCAAGGACCCAGTTGCACAGGGCGGAGTCGAGACCTAGGGTCTCGAGCTTAATGACAAGTTTGGAGGGCACTATGTTGTTAAATGCTGAGCTGTAGTCGATGAACAGCATTCTTACATAGGTATTCCTCTTGTCCAGATGGGTTAGGGCAGTGTGCAGTGTGATTGCGATTGCGTCGTCTGTGGATCTATTGGGTCGGTAAGCAAATTGGAGTGGGTCTAGGGTGTCAGGTAGGGTGGAGGTGATATGATCCTTGACTAGTCTCTCAAAGCACTTCATGATGACGGAAGTGAGTGCTACGGGGCGATAGTCGTTTAGCTCAGTTACCTTAGCTTTCTTGGGAACAGGAACAATGGTGGCCCTCATGAAGCATGTGGGAACAACAGACTGGGATAGGGATTGATTGAATATGTCCGTAAACACACCAGCCAGCTGGTCTGCGCATGCTCTTGAGGATGCGGCTAGGGATGCTGTCTGGGCCGGCAGTCTTGTGAGGGTTAACACGTTTAAATGTTTTACTCACGTTGGCTACTGTGAAGGAGAGTCCACAGGTTTTGGTATCGGGCTGTGTCGGTGGCACTGTATTGTCCTCAAAGCGAGCGAAGAAGTTGTTTAGTTTGTCTGCGACCAACTTATATCTCTGACACGCAACCAATGTTATACGCAATAAGCACATTATTTCGTTTTACTTCTATTCTAGCATTTAATTTCCAACAGGTATGGTTTGTATAAACCTTGCTGCACTGCAGGTCTGATGTTGGAAACAATGTTTCACTTTAGAAAATGGATTTCGCACCTGTACAGAGAATGCTGGGCACATCAACACAACTTCTCTGATCCAGGCGAAATCATATAACCAATATTATCATAGATATATCCAATATAATTTTAATAGAAGAGCTATGAAAACAGACAAATTGAGCGTTTGCTGCCCTTCCAGCTGTAGAGTTTGTAGCTTTAGTTGGTTACGTTAGTGGTGGAGAGTTTGACACCATTTCTGGGTGTCAAACTTCGACGCCGCTTGGAAGTGACCCCTAAGATTCAGTATTTTTGCAACGGAGGAGACCGAGTAGGCTAGTTGCCGTAGGCTACTTCTGAGAACAGTTTCGCATCTTTCACAGCAAAGAAAGAGCGAGGGAGAGAGAGGTGGGGGCACAGCCAGGCAGAGTTAGGCAGGTCGGCCACCATGCAGACAGTAATCAAACTGTAATCAAAAGATGTATCTCGCAATTTCCTGGCTTGCACTGTCTCGCAAATTCACTAAAGTAGGGGCTGTCAATAAGTAGGCTGAGCTATTCTACGCGCAACAGACCCGAATACTGAACACACACTGGCATCTTTCATAGCGAAGAGAAAAGGCAGGCGAGGAAGAGAGGCCAGGCGGACAGACAGTCGGAACCGTACACAAAGGCTATATTTTAGTAATCTGTATCTCGCAATGTCTTGTCTAGCAATGCCTCATAAATGAATCAAAAGTATAGATTAGTCTATCAATTATAGGCTAAACTATTCTACCTTGTGCCAGTAAATTTAAATTGAACAACGCCATTAATGGTGTGGACGTCTACCAAGGAAAGCTAAAACAATGAACATGATCAGATTTGCTCAATTTAAATATTATGGGGACATACTGTACATGTGGCAACCAAGCACGAGTTATCTGGAGCCTATGATCGTCTAGACATGACGTTGACTTGAAATATCTTCAGGCCCAGAATAAGAACCAGTCTTCTGTCAATAGTCAATTTTAATTAAAAATAATTACATAACCAAAGTCTCTAATACTAGTACCCTGGCCTATAACACGGCACAGAATGGGTTTATCAGTGTAGAGTGCGCCGCATCATCCCATGGGATCTGTGAAGGCTGCGCACAGCAGAAATATTCCTACACATCACCTTCTATATTCAAACAAAATAGTAATTTTATAAGTTACTAATTAAATGGGACGAACTATGCTCACACCAGTCCTCTCTTGAATGCAAAATGACTCTTTCTAGTATCTCTGGAATGATGAGGTGTGTGTGTGTGTGTGTGTGTGTGTGTGTGTGTGTGTGTGTGTGTGTGTGTGTGTGTGTGTGTGTGTGTGTGTGTGTGTGTGTGCGCAGCTGTTTCGGGCGTGTTCTGGGAGTCGAGCAAGAGCCGACTCATTTGACTCCGACTGCAGGAGTTAGAGTAGACTAAAAAAATATTGCCTGCATAGTAACCATGTTTTTGCAAGGATGAAAAGTATATATGAATGTCGTTTTATTTATATATATATATTATATAACGTGCAGAATGCATTAGGCATCACGAGCATATGCAAATGAAGTAACCGTACAGCCTTTGTGATTGAACAGGGAGCATTCTAGGTGTTGTTCTTGACCCTGTTTCACACTGGCTGTTTTGGGACAGTGTTTCTGCAGCTAGCGCTGAGAAGTTGGTGCTAACACTGCTACGGAGCAGGGCCAGCCCTGGGCTAAGGTCTGTGATAGCCCACTTTAGAATGTGCAAGTGTCACATTCGCTTATCCCTTGGCTAAAATCTCCCTTAGCCCAGGGCTAAGGAGGTTCTTAGTCCTGGGCTAAGGTTAGGGCTGACCCCAATTAGTCGACTGGTCGATTGTTTAGTCAATAGGCTGTTGGTGGGCCGAGATTTCTTATGTCGAGCAGTAGGATATAATACATACATGCATACATACATACATGCATGCATACATAATGAAAAAGCAAAAACAGGTTTGTAGAAATTTTTGCAATTTTATCATTAAAAAACCCTTTTGCAATTATGTTAGCACAGTTGATTTTGCTGATTAAAGAAGCAATACAACTGGTCTTCTTTAGACTAGTGGAGTATCTGGAGCATCAGCATTTGTGGGTTCGATTACAGGCTCAAAGTGGCCAGAAATTAAGCACTTTCTTCTGAAACTCGTCAGTCTATTCTTGTTCTGAGAAATGAAGGCTATTCCATGCGAGAAATTGCCAAGACACTGAAGATCTCGTACCATGCTGTGTACTACTCCCTTCACAGAACAGCACAAACTGGCTCTAACCAGAATAGAAAAAGGAGTGGGAGGCCCCGGTGCACAATTGAGCAATAGGACAAGTACATTAGAGTATCTAGTTTGAGAAACAGACGCCTTACAAGTCCTCAACTGGCAGCTTCATTCTTTGTTTCATAACTTAATTTTGTGAGTTGTTTGCGTTTCGATTGTTAGTGTCTATCAATTCCCCATTACATTTATCACCAGTAGTACATTTACTGTTAATTCCTATAATTTGTAATCTACAATGTTTGTTTGGTTATGGTGATTTCTGTTAATGCATTCAATATATTATTATTCCAGTCTTTTACCGTTCTCATTGTTGGAGTGGACATGTTGTTTGCAGAGTGCACGACCTATGCTTGTGATAAACAAGTTTTGGCTAATTTTAATTCCATTTACAATTTTTGTAATTTAGTCATTGTCTTTTGTTTGGAATGCGTCTGTCAATGTGTTGGGTTGGCAGGTAGCCTAGTGGTTAGAGCATTGGGCTAGTAACTATAAAGGTTGCTGGATCAAATCCCTGAGCTGACAAGGTAAAAAATATTTTGTTCTGCCCCTGAACAAGGCAGTTAACCCACAAATAAAGGTTACATTTAAAAAAAGGTTTGAGTATGGATGCGCACCTGATTACGCATAGAAGTAGGCCTAGAAGTAGGCCTATAGGCTACCGGTCATGTGCGCAAATGGGGATCCCATAGTATTTCTGATTGGCTTAACACACCACCACGAATGAGGTGAAGTAATGTTTTCTTCACCTCAAACAGCAAGCAAACAGTCTGTTTTTATATCCATTTAGAATGACAATAGTTCCTCAATGTATTTGAAAAGTCTTTCCTGTTCTCACCCTTTCAATAACCACCAATGTCATGCTCTGATCCAGTGGAAATGTCATAAAATAGGCCTACCTGATGCCCTCCCTTGCGCAAATAGCCTACAGCTGTGTCGTGGAAACTCTGATGGCCCAGAATATTTAATACAATGTTGCAAGTTTGCTAGCTTCAGTTGGACCCAAGTTGATAGTTGATTAAAATGTTTTAAGTTGGTTGCAGACAGGCCATGCGTAGCCAATGTTATTTTTAGGATATTTATTTTCATCATGATTTTATTCTACCTGCAGGCTGCAAGGTTTTTATTTGTTGGCGTTACGTAGGCTATTTTTACACTGTTGACAATGGAAATAGAAGGGACTTTTTAGGTTTATCATTTTCATTAAGATTTGGGATACGAAGACGTTATTAAAAATTAACTGAAATTGTTCCACGAAAATGTGCATATAAAACAAACCATAACTGGCACGCAGATCGATAGAAATGGTAAGATAAATTGGTATTCCACATGAAAGGTTTCCGCCTCCTCAGGTTGCATATTACCGACAACTTCAGCAGAGTAACCGCAGAATCTGCGAAAGCCAGCAGGAGAAGAAGATGGTCAGCTCAGGTTATTACATTTTTTGTTGTTATCTTAAAATTGTATTTATTTTTATTGTGACTGTTTGATAAAAAAATTACTTTTCGTGGTATCCCATTGGTAGTTAGTCTTTTCTCATCGCTGCAACTCCCGTATGGACTCGGAAAAGGTTGAGAGCTTCTTGACGCGCCTGCTTAACCCAGAAGCCAGCCACACCAATGTGTCAGAGGAAACACAGTACACTTGGCAACCATGTCAGCGTGCATTGTGCTTGGCCTGCCACAGAAGTCACTAGTGCAAGATGGGACAAGGACATCCCTGCCAGCCAAACCCTCCCCTAACCCAGACGACAATGGGCCAATTGTGCACGCCCCCCCATGGGTCTCCTGGTCACGGCCGGCTGCGACAGAGCCTGGACTCAAACCAGGATCTCTAGTGGCACAGCTAGCTCTGCGATGCAGTGCCTTAGATCACTGTGCCACTTGGGAGGCCCTTTTCAGGTTATCTTGATCTCTGGCTCCATCTGGAGTCATTTGTGTCTTATTTCATCAAACAGTGTGCTTAAAGCATCAGACGAGTTCAATACATATCATTGATTTTATTAAAACACAGGGTGTGTCTATATATGGGAAAATACACGGTTAAAATACCACAAACCCAGAGGTGCCTTATAGCTATTTTATACTTGTTACCAACTTAATTAGAACAGTAAAATGTAATTTATTGTCATACCTGTGGAATACGGTCTGATATACCACAGCTTTCAGCCAATCAGCATTCAGGGCTCGAATGACTGACTGTATGTTATGCTTGCCCTATAGGGATGGCAGTTAGATGAGAATTAGGTCAAAGACAACCTATGTTATTACCAGGTCATAAAACAATGCAGCATCTGCTGCTCAGGGCTTAGAGAAAGCAGTCGTGGTCTTATCCACTCCACTCCATGACACCTTTCCTTTTCTCCACTATGCTCTGAAACCAGCATCACCCCTCCATGTTGTTATTTATATAATGTGTATATGGTTGTGTCCCAAATGGCTATTTGGTAATGCCTACTCAGTGCTTAGAGAGGAGCAACCATGTTCTCATTCTCATCATCCCAATAGTGTCCTATCTATGGACCCATCTAAAATAGTGCATTAATAGGGAATAGGCTGAGTCCCAAATCGTGCCCTATGTTCACTATGCATCACCCCCCCCCCCCCATCAGTCCACTTTATGCTCTGAAATCAGCAGGGCGTTGGGGCGGGTGCCCTCAGGGCAGAGGCTGCTTCTAGTCCCACCCCACCCTCCTTCCACCATATAAATGATCAAAACGACAGGGTGGCTCAGCACAAAGCAGGAAAAGGCATGTGGGTGCATACAGGGCAGGCTGATTCTGACCTACATTTTAAGCTAAACATCCTTGATGGCGTGGCAGGACGGCAGCAGCGTGTCATCTCAGTGTGGATGGATCGTGGAGGAGGCCTCCATGGAGGGACAGACTGTCACTGAGGAGTTGTCACCAGGCGTTTGTCAGAGGCTGCATCACAAATGGAACCCTACTCCCTATATAGGTAACTAATACCCACTCCCTACTACCTATAGGACCCTGGTCAAAAGTAGTACACTATATAGGAATATGTTGCCAATTGGGACTTAGTCAGAGGGGCTTTAAGGTGAACAAACGTTCTCTATTCAGCATTCAGAACCTATAGAGGAACGCTGTTGTTATTCTGCCTCTGCTTGTCATCATTACAGGGACGAGGAGGGTGGAGGAAGAACCTCCTTTATTATGACCTTCCTCCTGTCTGTCACTCTCTTGTCTCTCTCTCTGTCTGCAATCATGGTAATTATGTGAAGAGTTGCAGCTGGGAGAATTGTTGTTCCTTTTCGCACACTCACACACACACACACGGCTGCAGGAAGTTGTCCTCTGTGAATGTGAATGCCACATCACCTCTAGCTCTCTTAATGACATTCTCATCCTGAAGGGACAAAATATATTTGAATAATACGGTAGTAGGGCCTATTCAATCCAGACCATTAAGCTAGGTTTCTGGGGCTAAGACCGCTGAGTAGAGGAAGAATGTTGGGATTCATATAGCAACTTGATAAATGAAACACTATTTCCAACAAAGACAAACTAGCTAAATCATGCAGAATGATTCCAAGATGCCCTGCTGCTTCTGATTAGCCCAGAAACACGCTTAGCTACCAACGGCTTTGATTGAATACGATCCACTGTCTCATTGAGAATAACAAAAAGAAAGCAGCATTACTGAAGAGTAGAAATACAATCAACGTCTGTGTCCCAAATGGCACTATTTTCCCTAAGCAGTGCGCTACTTTTGACCAGGCCCCATGGGGCCCTGCAAGCATCTGCATGCTTTGTTTATCTTCTGTGTTATCAGAAAATTATGCACAGTCGGCAGCATACAGGACCTATAAATAACTTTTTTGTATACCAGCCACTGTGGCAGGTAGATTAATAAAAAATCTACCAGCCACAGATTTGTTTTGCCATAATTACACCAAAAACACAACAAAACAGTATTGCTTTTGTCCCTCTCATCGCCCCAACCTGGGCTTAAACCAGGAACCTCCTGCACACATTGACAATAGTCACCTTCAAAGCATCGTTACCTATCACTCCTCAAAAGTCAACTACTTCCAGGTATTAGAGCGAGTGACATCACCTATTTTTAAACGCTACTAGCGCACACTGCTAACTTGGTAGCCATTTCACATCGGTTACATGAGCATGCTTAGTAATGATTCTAAAACAATAAATGTATTACTGGTAAGAAGTAATGTGGTATATTTCTCAATTTAATTATATATTTTGTGACCTGTCTTTTAACCAAAATACCACAGATTAGACAAATGTTCAGCTGCCCCTTTAAGGTTACCTTGGTAACAGGGCCACTCGTGTCATAACAGTAGAAGCTGACAATGTCTCTTTGCTAGCAGTGGAAGCAAACTCAAACATTGAAAAGCAACCTAGCATCTGAACAAAACAATGCAAATAGCCAAGAAACACAAAGACAGGATTGCTGCGTGAGGTGGAATGGCTATGTTAGGATTTGTATTTCTTTGTACATAACCATATGAAACAAAATCAGAAATACTTTGAAAACAGCTACTGCAGCATTTATTTTGCTAGAAATCACAACTCGCACATGTGCTCAGACTTTACTTTTGAATATTTATATGAAATGCACACACTGTAGAACCCTGAGTGCAATCACCCGCCAACATGGCTGATGAATTAGACATTCTTACCCACCAATGCCAAAATCTACCCACATTTGTTGGGTGGCGGGTGTTAATTTTAGGCCTTGGCTACATATATGAGACACTTGTATTGGGCTCAGAAGAAAACAGCCATTTCGCTATGCGGGAGTCCCAAGTAGTGAATCACGGTTAAATCCCAAATGGCACACTCTTCCCTATGTAGTGCATAGGGCTCTGGTCAAAAGTAGTGCACTATATAGGGAATAGATGTTCCATTTGGGATGCAGACCATATCTCTGGTGAGTGCTCTTTGGTTGCTGAGCCCCAGCTCCAACCTCTAATCACGTCTCCTTTCCTTTGCTGTGACATCGAATGTAGACTCCTTGGCATGTTGTGGTCGCCTGCCCGGGGCTCTGTTGTCGTTCCACGTGTTGGGTTCTGTAACGCTATCTCTCAACGTTTCTGAAGCACCGCTTGACAACAGCAAGCTTAAGTATGCATCCCAAATGGCACCCTATTCCCTACATACTGTGCCCTTGGAAAGTATTCAGACCCCTTAACTTTTTCCACATTTTGTTACGTTACAGCCTTATTCTAAAATAAAATGGATGAAATATGTTTTTAGAGTTTTTTTGCAAATGTATTAAAAATAAAAACCGGATACCTTATTTACATAAGTATTTGCTATGAGACTCGAAATTGAGCTCAGTTGCATCCTGTTTCCATTTATCATCCTTGAGATGTTTCTACAACTCGATTGGAGTCCACCTGTGCCAAATTCAATTAATTGGACATGATTTGGAAAGGCACACACCTGTCTATATAAGGCTCCACAGTTGACAGTGCATGTCAGAGCAAAAACCAAGCCATGAGGTCGAAGGAATTGTCCGTAGAGCTCCGAGACAGGATTGTGTCGAGGGACAGATCTAGGGAGGGGTACCAAAAAATGTCTGCAGCATTGAAGGTCCCCAGGAACACAGTGGCCTCCATCATTCTTAAATGGAAGCAGTTTGGAACCACCAAGACTCTTCCTAGAGCTGCGTGTCCGGGCAAACTGAGCAACCAGGGGAGGAAGGGCCTTGGTCAGGGAGGTGACCAAGAACACGATGGTCACTCTGACAGAGCTCAAAAGTTCTTCTGTGGAGGTGGGAGAACCGTCCAGAAGGACAAGCATCTCTGTAGCTCTCCACCAATCAGGCCTTCATGGTAGAGTGATTAGACGGAAGCCACTCCTCAGTAAAACACATGACAGCCCGCTTTGAGTTTGCCAAGAGATTCTCTGGTCTGATGAAACCAAAATGTAACTATTTGGCCTGAATACCAAGCGTCACGTCTGGAGGAAACCTGGCACCATCCCTACGTTGAAGCTTGGTGGTTGCATCATCATGCTGTGGAGATGTTTTTCAGCGACAGGGTCTGGAAGACAAGTCAGAGATGAACAGAGATCCTTGATGAAAACCTGCTCCAGAGCTCAGGACCTCAGACTGGGGTGAAGGTTCACCTTCCAACAGGACAACAACCCTAAGCACACAGCAAAGACAATGCAGGAGTGGTTTTAGGTTAAGTCTCTGAATGTCCTTGAGTGGCCCAACCAGACCGCGGACTTGAACCCGATCAAACACCTCTGGAGAGACCTGAAAATAGCTGTGCAGCAACGTTCCCCATTCAACCTGACAGGGCTTGAGAATCTGCCGAGATGAATGGGAGAAACTCCCCAAATACAGGTGTAAGCTTGTAGCGTCATACCCAAGAAGACTCAAGGCTGTAATCGCTGCTGAAGGTGATTCAACAAAGTACTGAGTAAAGGGTCTGAATACTTCTGTAAATAAGGTATTTAATTTTTTCATTTTGTTTTATTAATTTGCACCAAAAAAAATTTGCTTTGACATTATGGGATGTTGTGTGTAGATCGAGGGAAAATAACAATTTTTATGCATTTTCTGAATACTTTCCGAATGCACTGTAGCGCTCTGTTCAAAAGTAGTGCACTATGTAGTGAATAGGGTGCCATTTGGGACACATCCTACACTGAACAAAAATATAAACACAACATGAAACAATTTCAAAGATTTTACTGAGTTACAGTTTATATAAGGAAATCTGTCAATTTAAATAAATTCATTAGGCCCTAATCTATGGATTTCACATGACTGGGAAAACAGATGTGTATCTGTTGGTCACAGATAGCTTAAAAACAAATAGGGGCGTGGATCAGAATTCCAGTCGGTATCTGGTGGGACCACCATTTGCCTCATGCAGCGCGACACATCTCCTTCACATAGATTATTATTACAGTGGCAAGAAAAAGTATGTGAACTCTTTGGAATTACCTGGATTTCTGCATAAATTGGTCATAAAATTTGATCTGATCTTCATCTAAGTCACAACAATAGACAAACAGAGCCTGCTTAAACTAATAACACACAAACAATTATACGTTTTCACGTCTTTATTGAACACACCGTGTAAACATTCACAGTGCAGGGTGGAAAAAGTATGTGAACCCTTGGGTTTAATAACTGGTTAACCCTCCTTTGGCAACATTAACCTCAACCAAACGTTTTCTGTAGTTGCGGATCAGACCTGCACAACGGTTAGGAGGAATTTTAGACCATTCCTCTTTACAAATCTGTTTCAGTTCAACAATATTCTTGGGTTGTCTGGTGTGAACTGCTCTCGAGGTCATGCCACAGCATCTCAATCGGGTTGAGGTCAGGACTTTGACTGGGCCACTCCAGAAGGCGTTTTTCTTATGTTGAAGCCATTCTGTTGATTTATTTCTGTGTTGGGTTGTTGTCATGTTGCATCACCCAACTTCTGTTGAGCTTCAGTTGGCGGACAGATACATTCTCCTGCAAAATGTCTTGATAAACTTGGGAATTCATTTTTCCATCGATGATAGCAAGCTGTCCAGGCCATGAGGCAGCAAAGCATCTCCAAACCATGATGCTCCCTCCACCAGTTGAGATGAGGTTTTGATGTTGATGTGCTGTGCCTTTTTTCTCTCCACACAGTGTTGTCTGCTCCTTCTAAACAACTCAACTTTAGTTTAATCTGTCCACAGAATATTTTGCCAGGAACATCCAGGTGCTCTTTTGCGAACGTCAGACGTGCAGCAATGTTTTTTTTGGACAGCAGTAGCTACTTCCATGGTGTCCTCCCATGAACACCATTCTTGTTTAGTGTTTTACGTATCGTAGACTCGTCAACAAAGAGAAAAAAAAAATGTTAGCATGTTCCAGAGATTTCTGTAGTCTTTAGCTGACACTCTAGGATTCTTCTTAACCTCATTGAGCATTCTGCGCTGTGCTCTTGCAGTCATCTGTGCAGGACAGCCACTCCTAGGGAGAGTAGCAACAGTGCTGAACTTTCTCCATTTATAGACAATTTGTCTTACCGTGGACTGATGAACATCAAGGCTTTTAGAGATACTTTTGTAAGCCTTTCTAGCTTTATGCAAGTCAACAATTCTTTAATCTTAGGTCTTCTGAGATTTATTTTGTTTGAGGCATGGTTCACATCAGGCATTGCTTCATGCGAATAGCAAACTCACATTTTGTGAGTGTTTTTTATAGGGCAGGGCACCTCTAACCAACATCTCCAATCTCATTTCATTGATTGGACTCCAGGTTAGCTGACTCCAGACTCCAATTAGCTTTTCAAAAAGTCATTAGCCTAGGGGTCCACATACTTTTTCCAACCTACAGTGTGAATGTTTAATTTAAGTATTCAAAATAGATAAGAAAAAAATAATAATTTGTTTGTTTGTTATTAGTTTAAGCATACTGTGTTTGTCTATTGTGGTGACTTAGATGAAGATCAGATCAAATGTTATGACCAATTTATGCAGAAATCCAGGTACTTCCAAAGGGTTCACATACTTACTATAATTTCATTTTTTACTTTTACCCCTTTTTCTCCCAAATTTCGTGATATCCAATTGGTAGATTGTCTTCTCCCATTGCTGCAACTCCTGTACGGACTCGGGAGAGGCGAAGGTCGAGAGCCTTGGGTCCTCTGAAACACGACCGGAAGCCAGCCACACCAGTGTGTCGGAGGAAACACCGTACAACTGCCGACCGAAGTCAGCTTGCAGGCGCCTGGCCCGCCACAAGGAGTCGCTGGAGCATGATGATACAAGGAAATTCCGTCCGGCCAAACCCTCCCGTAACCCGGACGCCGCTGGGCCAATTGTGCGCCGCCTCATGGGTCTCCCAGTCAGGGCCAGCTGTGACAAAGCCTGGGATCGAACCCGGGTCTATAGTGACACCTCAAGCACTGCAATGCAGTGCCTTAGACCGCTGGGTCACTATGGAGGCCCCTTCACCTAGAGTTAATCAGGCTGTTGATTGTGGCCTGTGGAATGTTATCCCACTCCTCTTCAATGGATGTGCGAAGTGGATATTGGCGGGAACTGGAGCACGCTGTCGATTCAGAGCATCCCAAACATGCTGAGTGGGTGACATGTTTGCTGAGTATGCAGGCCATGGAAGAACTGGGATATTTTCAGTTTCCAGGAATTGTGTACAGATCCTTGTGACAAGGTGATAGGAGTGGATGAATGGCACGACAATGGGCCTCAGGATCTCGTCGCGGTGTCTCCGTGCATTCAAATTGCCATCGATTTAAAATGCAATTGTGTTCTTTGTCTGTTGCTTATGCTTGCCCATAGCATAACCCCACCGCCACCATGGGGCACTCGTTGACATCAGCAAACCGCTCGCCCGGCACAGTTGAAACTGGGATTCATCCGTGAAGAGCAGTCACGTCCTGACCATAGAGAGCTCTTATTTTCTATGGTAGAGTAGGTCAGGGCGTGACTGGGGGGTTGATCTAGTTTATTTATTTCTATGTGGGGTTCTAGGTTTGATTTTCTATGTTGGTGATTTGTATGATTCCCAATTAGAGGCAGCTGGTAATCGTTGTCTAATTGGGGATCATATTGAAGTAGCTGTTTTTCCCACCTGTGTTTATGGGATATTGTTTTGAGTTAGTGCACGTAGCATCTCTGTAGTCACGGTTCGTTTATTCATTTATTGTTTCTTTTGTTTTTTGATAAGTTTCACTTTATAATAAAGATGTGGAACACTACTCACGCTCCGCCTTGGTCCGATCATTCCAACGTACGTGACAAGAGCACACTTCTCCATAATGTCAGTGGCCATCAAAGGTCAGCATTTGCCCACTGAAGTCTGTTATGTAGTCAGGTCAAGACCCTGGTGAGGACAACAAGCATGCAGATGAGCTTCCCTGAGATGGTTTCTGACAGTTCGTTTAGAAATTCTGTGCAAACCCACAATTTCATCAGCTGTCTGGGTGGCTGATCTCAGACGATCCCGCAGGTGAAGAAGCCGGATGTGGAGGTCCCGGGTTGGCGTGGTTACAAGTGGTCTGCGGTTGTGAGGACGCACACAGTACTGCCAAATTCTCTAAAACAACGACGTAGGCGGCTTAAGGTAGAGAAATGAACATTCAATTCTCTGGCAACAGCTCTGGTGGACATTCCTTCATTCAGCTAGCAAATTGCTCGGTCTCTCAACTTGAGCAATCTTTGACCATTGTGTTGTTAAAACTGCACATTTTAGGATGGCCTTTTATTGTCCCCAGCTCAAGGTGCACCTGTGCAATGGTGATGCTGTTTAATCAGCTTCTTGATATGTCACACCTGTCAGTTGGATGGGTTATCTTGGCAAAGGAGAAATGCTCACTAACAGGGATGTAAACACATTTGTGCCAAAAATTTGAGAGAAATACATTTTTGTGCATATAGAATATTTCTGGGATCTGTTATTGCAGCTGATGAAACATGGTACCAACACTACATGTTGCGTTTTATAATTTTTGTTCAGTGTACACATAGGCAGTGTCTTGGCAAATGAGCTGTATTAGATCATCAGAGTGGAGAATATGTCTTGTTAGGGGAAAAGCAAGACACACACACCTACCCAGCAAATTATGAAATCTTAATTATCTAGTTCTTCACAAAAGACTACACATAAAATGGGACTATTTTTAGCATTAGTGTCATATGACCTTTTTCTGCCATCCAATAGGGATTTTTGCTTGATGTGTTTATGGCTTGTTTTGTTTATAGCCGGAGAGCCCGGCGGATTATTTGGCGGCCATGGTTTTCCATTCACAATCTATCAAGCTTCAATATCTCAATGCTAATGTTCCTCATATGAGCAGTTAGATGCACAATCTCTACTAAATTTGATTATCTGAAATGCCATGAGCACTTAAGACCATTTCCCACAGTACCCCCCCCCCCCCCCAACTTTTTGTTTTTCTCACTATGTGTGCACAGTGCATATTACTACCAGAAATTGATTCATTCTTTTATCACCATACCAGCGCATCACAGAGACCCACTCACCACCAACTGTCCGTGTCTCTGTTGGGGGACACAGGATGTAAAAGTGATGACACATCTAAAAAATGTACTGCCGTATTCTGAAATCCTTCATTTCCATAATTTGCATGGAGAGACTTGGTGACAATTGAGTTAAGAATATTTCCATTTGTATGCAGCTCTATGTATGAATGTTCTTCTCTGTATACTCCGCCTGTTTCCTTCCAAGTGTCTTAGTTGTGAGTATGTTCACACCTTCGGTGGTTATCATGGAGCTCGCCAACGGTTAACCCTCGGGTTCCTCATGGTTTTGTTACGTCCCAGCTGGGCGCTGCTTCCCCTGTTACCAAAGAGGTGAGGGGTTAACTCCCTATAGAACCACAGTGTTCCTCCTTCCTTGTTGTTCTGAGTGGCTCTGTGTGTGCTCCTGTGTGTTGTTCCTGTGACTTACTGTACACACAATAGAAATATAATGTGGCCCAAATGGTACCCTATTCCCTATATAGTGCACTACTTTTGACCAGAGCCCTATCAGATCTATTGGGATGGTGATGAGTATGTCATGAATCTTTCAGACAAACATTCAACGGCACAATCCTTCAAACAGCAACTAACATCCAAGCATGTTGGTTAGGGCGGGGAATTGCCAGGAACCTCACAATACGATATCACGGTGCTTAGGTGCCGATAAGATATGAATTGCGATTCTCACGATTCTATATGTATGCAATTCGATACTGTGATTTTATTGCGATTCGATGTTCCAAACATATTGCTCACCATATGTCTGCTGCAGAGAGATGAGAGAGCCATGAGAAAACAAGTTCTGATCAGTCATGGAAATAAAAGTGCTGAAAGTTTTAGTTCAGGTACAGCAAACTACCACAAAAATAATATTACGTTATTGGCTTAATACGAAATATCATCAAATAATATCCCGACGTGTAACTGTCGATTTGTTTCTACCATCACTAATGTCCCATTTCTCTTACGCAATAAATCGAGCATAGTGGGTGGACACTGACAGTCATAACATGCTATGGGAACGAGCTAAAATCTTGGCTTCGTCCCAAATGGCTCCCTATTTCTTATGTTGTGCACTATGTTGGGAATAGGGTGACATTTGGGACGCTTACCTAGTCAAAGTTCAGGACATGGCCTTTGGGGGAGTGGGAAACCTGGCAGGTTAAATAAATAGTTGTGTTCTCATGCCTGACATCACAACCACAGACCCCTGGTCATATCCACTACACATACTGTACACACAGACACCAAAATCATGAGCGTTAATATACAGTTGGTCCCCCCTTCGTTGCTATAACAACCTCCACTCTTCTGGGAAGGCTTTCCACTAGATGTTGGAACATTGCTGAAGGGACTTGCTTCCATTCAGCCACAAGAGCATTAGTGAGGTTTTTGTTGGACAAATAGGCCTGGTTCACAGTCGGCGTTCCAATTCATCCCAAAGGTGTTCGATGGCGTTGAGGTCAGGGCTCTGAGCAGGCCAGTCAAGTTTTTCCACACTGATCTCGACAAACCATTTCTGTATGGACCTCGCTTTGTGCACGGGGCATTGTCATGCTGAAACAGGGAAGGGCCTTCCCCAAACTGCTGCCACAAAATTGGAAGCACAGAATAGTCTAGAATGTTATTGTATGCTGTAGCGTTAAGATTTCCCTTCACTGGAACTAAGGGGCCTAGCACGAATCATTAAAAACAGCCCCAGACCATTATTCCTTCTCCACCAAACTTTGCAGTTGGCACTATGGATTGGGGCAGGTAGCCTTCCTAGTTTCATCCGTCATACTGCCAGATGGTGAAGCGTGATTCATCACTCCAGAGAACGCGTTTCCACTGCTCCAGAGTCCAATGGCGGTGAGCTTTACACCACTCCAGCCGACGCTTGGCAATGCGCATGGTGATCTTAAGCTTGTGTGCGGCTTCTCAGACATGGAAACCCATTTCATGAAGCTCCCAACGAACAGTTATTGTGTTGATGTTGATTTTCAGAGACCGTTTGGAACTCGGTAGTGAGTGTTGCAACCGAAGACAGACACTTTCAACGCGCTATGCGCCTCAGTACTCGGTGGTCCCGTTCTGATCTTGTGTGGCCTACCACTTCCCGGCTGAGCCGTTGTTGCTCCTAGATGTTTTCACTTCGCAATAACAGCACTTATCATAGATCGGGGCAGCTCTAGCAGGGCAGAAATTTGACGAACTGACTTGTTGGAAAAGGGGCATCCTATGACGGTGCCACTTTGAAAGTCACTGAGGTCTTCAGTAAGGCCATTCTATTGCCAGTGTTTGTCTATGGAGATTGCATGGCTTTGTGCTCGATTTTATACACCAGTCAGAAACTGGTGTGGCTGAAAGCCGAATCCACACATTTGAAGGTGTGTCCACATACGTGTGTGCGTGTGTCTGTGTGCATGTATATACAGTATATTCTCAGTTCAAGTAAACATCTCAGTTCAAGATTTACTTGGTGAATGTGAGAGGTTTTTAATGGAGTAGACATAGTCCTAGAGGGTAACGCAGATCTGTGCTTCATGAATGTAATGCAGCCTCTAAACAAGTTCCCTATGATCGCTCTATTCACTAATGGTAAACATCTTTGTTATCCATTCTCCTGGTAGCCTGCTGCCTGTGTCTCTCTATAATAAGCTTTGCAAATGAAAAAGCAAAGGAGAAAGAAAAGAAAGCTTGGCAGTTAGGCTGTTTTCAATTTTCTATCTGCATCATGGGAAGAATGTGTTTTCTCTGTTTTTGGATACAGTGAGGGAGAGCCGTTAAATCTAGAGCTGTTGGTAGTTCGGAGTTCCCCACCCTTCTGTGTGTGTGTGTGTGTGTGTGTGTGTGTGTGTGTGTGTGTGTGTGTGTGTGTGTGTGTGTGTGGCTAGAAGGAGGAGAGGAATGCTCTGTCTCTCTAATGGTCAGTGACTGATGCCTACTGGGTCCATGCTGCTTGGCCCCCCACTCTGCCCCTGAACCAGCTGTGTTCTAGCTAAATAATGCCTCAGAATGCAGCCAACGGCCTCCAACTCACTGCACCACAGAATGGCCCCTGTGTGTGTCGGCTGACTGTCGTTGACGCTCTCGTGTGGAATTCTGGGCCCTGTCGTGGAGGAGCGCAGCAGCTAGCTAGGGTTCCGTCTGGAATGGCACCCTATAATAAAGCATAATTTCCCTATATAATGCACTCCTTTTGACCAGCGCCCTAACTTTGAACCTATTTGGTTAGCTTTAGCTACCTGTAGATTCATGCAGGGTAGTAACGTTACAAGCTGGGATCATGGTAGATTTTTTTTAGCTAGCTAGCTACATGTCTGAACAAAAGACTCCACTATGCAAGTAACCATTTCACTACCGTTTCCACCTTCTGTATCCTGCGCATGTGACAAATAAATAAACATAGATTTTATTTGATATGGTGTGTGTTTACCAGAAATGCTAATGTGAAGAACATAACCTGCACCAAAGTCAGATTAGGATATAATATTCATAAAAGTTATACAATTCTCTGGTAGAATGCCCTGCTTTTATTTTGTCTCACTCACAACCGTAAGCTATTTTCTGTAATTAGCTCACCATAAACTCACAACAAGAGCCTTATTTACAAGTTCATTTTCCTGTAAAAATGAATGCAAATTAGTTAAAGTTAAGACGTTGTCAGCTACAGTACCAGTCAAAAGTTTGGACACACCTACTAATTCCAGGGTTTTAATTTATTTTTTACTATTTTCTACATTGTAGAATAATAATGACGACATCAAAACTATGAAATAACACATATGGAATCATATAGTAACCAAAAAAGTATTAAACAAATTAAAATAAATGTTATATTTGAGATTCTTCAAAGTAGCCACCCTTTGCCTTGATGACAGCATTGCACACGCTTGGCATTCTCTCAACCAGATTCATGAGGAATGCTTTTCCAACAGTCTTGAAGGAGTTCCCACAGGTGCTGAGCACTTGTTGGCTGCTTTTCCCTTCCCTCTGCAGTCCAACTCATCCCAAACCATCTCAATTTGGGTTGAGGTCGGGTGATTGTGGATGTCAGGTCATCTGATGCAGCACTCCATCACTCTCCTTCTTGGTCAAATAGCCCTTACACAGCCTGGAGGTGTGTTGGGTCATTGTCCTGTTGAAAAACAAATGATAGCCCCACTAAGCGCAAACAAGATGGGATGGTGTATCGCTGCAGAATGCTGTGGTAGCAATGCTGGTTAAGTGTGCCTTGAATTCTAAATAAATCAGACAGTGTCACCAGCAAAGCACTCCCACACCTTCACACCTCCTCCTCCATGCTTCACGGTGGGAACCACACATGCGGAGATCATCCGTTCACCTACTCTGTGTCTCACAAAGACACACAGCAGTTGGAACCAAAAATCTCAAATTTGGACTCATCAGACCGAAGAGCAAATTTCCACCGGTCTAATGTCCATTGCTTGTGTTTCTTGGCCCAAGCAAGTCTTTCCTCTTATTGGTGTGAATCGACCATGAAGGCCTGATTCACACAGTCTCCTCTGAACAGTTGATGTTGAAATTAGGGATGCATGATATATCGGTGAACATATCGTAATCGGCCGATATTAGCAAAAACATTGGCCGATGTCTGTCTAGTTTAACGCCCCGATGTGCAAAACCGATGTCAAAGCTGACGTGCATACCTGTATAACATAGGTACATGATGTAATGATGCCACGTAAAATGTTGCGCTCTACGTGCAACACAGCATTCCTAACCTAGCCCACAATGTCTGCGTGTGGAACGAGCAGTCATTTGAAAGAGTAACAACATTTCAGCAAGACAACTCAAAGGCGAAATCCATTAAAACCAAGATAATGGAATTCATTGCCCTTGACAATCAACTGTTCTCTGTCGTGGGTGATGTTGGCTTTCACCAACTGGTCGAGCACCGGTACACACTACCAAGTGTGCTATTTTTCAGACGTTGCCCTACCGGTGTTGCACAGTAATAGCGTCACTGCTATTAGCTTCACAACATACATACTATGGAACGCCGTTTGGGTCTTTGCATGTCAAAAAAGATACAGTAGCACTGTCAAAGCTGTACAAAAAAGTCTGCAAACAAGCAAACACCGGCTACGAACGATGTGTTTACAATACCGTGTTGGTAATAAAGCATTATTTGTTCGACTGCAACTTCTGTGGTAGCTAGTTTTTAGCTTGGTACCTAGCTAGCACCAATACAACCAGTCTGAAAACAATGACCAGTAGAAACGGTCATTTTCACTATTCTTAGCAATGATTTAGGAATTCTCGTGAGTAAGTATTAGCTAGGTTGCCACTATTGTTTGCCTATTGAAATTGAACTTCAGTTCATGAAAATAAATAGCTAGTCAGCAACTTAACCCTGTTGCCCAAAGCTAACGTTATAAGCAGCCAGCTAGCTTCATCTGGCTAGTGAGGCTCGACCTCACCGGGTTATGTGTTGTGAAGCTAGCCACAATAAGGATTAGACACAATAGTGGAATTTGCGGTTTGCCTTAAAAAGTATGTCATTGACAGTAATGCAAATGAATACAAATAGTAGAATTATGCCATACTTTTATTTTGAGGGCTAACCACAAAGTCCACTATTGTGGTTAATCCTTATTGTGGCTAGCTTCACATAGATGGGTACGACCACCATTAATCGAATAAGAACTATCTTATAATATTTTTTTTTTAGATGATGACACTTAGCTATACAGTTAGCTAGCTAACTATAGCTACTGAAAGAGATGTTGTGTTATTTGGCACGTCAAATAGTGTTATTTGACGTGTATCTTTTTTGATACACGTTCCATAGAAATCCTGGTTGAGAATGAAACGACTGAACAAATGAACAATGAAACAGCACAGCAAGTAAGTGAAAGAAATAGGTTTTGATTATGTTTTACTGGTAATGGGGACATATGTAAATGCAAACAAAATAACAGTTTTTTTTGTGTGTGTGTAACTTTTATTTAATTAGTTAAGAATTAATTCTTATTTACAATGACAGCCCGGACAACGCTTGGCCAATTGTGCACCGCACTATGGGACTCCCAATCACGGCCGGATGTGATACAGCCTGGATTCGAACCAGGGACTGTAGTGACACTTCTTGCACTGAGATGCAGTGCCTTAGACATCCGTGTGTGTGTTAACTGTTTAACTGTACCAGAATGCTTAAAAGGCCTCTAAAATTGTAAATATCGGTCATCGGTATCGGTTGTTTGGCAAGGAAAATAACGGATATCGGTATCGGCCAAAAACATCATATTGGTGCATCACTAGTTAAAATGTGTCTAAACTCTGAAGCATTTATTTGGGCTGCAATTTTTGAGGCTGGTAAATCTAGTGAACTTATCCTCTGCAGCAGAGGTATCTCTGGGTCTTCCTTTCCTGTGGCGGTCCTCATGAGAGCCAGTTTCATCATAGCGCTTGATGGTTTTTGTGACTGCTCTTCATGTCTTAAAATAATGATGGACTGTAATTTCTCTTTGCTTATTTGAGCTGTTCTTGCTATAATATGGACTTGGTCTTTTACCAAATAGGGCTATCTTCTGTATACCAACCCGACTTTGTCACAACACAACTGATTGGCTCAAACGCATTAAGAAGGAAAGAAATTCCACAAATTCACTTTTAACAAGGCACACCTGCTAATTGAAATGTATTCCAGGTTACTACCTCATGAAGCTGGTTGAGGGAATGCCAAGAGTGTGCAAAGCTGTCATCAAGGCAAGGGGTGGCTACTTTGAAGAATCTCAAATATTACATTTACTTTGATTTGTGTAAGACTTTTTTTGGTTACTACATGATTCAATATGTAGTAGTTTTGATGTCTTCACTATTCTACAATGTAGAAAATAGTAAAAATAAAGAAAAATCCTTGAATGAGTAGGTGGACCAAGCTTTTGACTGGTACTGTACATGATATGGTCATTATTTGAACTAGCTAGCCAGCTAACAAGTTAGAAATGAACAAACATTGTTTGGAAAGTTGCTTTTAGTTGCCTGGTTTGCTCAATTAATACTCAATTAATTTTTAAACTGATGGGTTATTGGTGTTAAAATACACCAGTTATGCAATTTTGGACCACCAGGCTGCTGTTTTTGTGTTCATACTTTTTCATAATGACAAGGACAAGTTTGATGTCGGACGACAATCGAATGTTCATGATGTCACTGCGACAACTGTATTCAGACATGTTGATAGACGTATTATAAACCAGCCTTTAGTCTTGAAATCTTTGGTTGTTTAGTACACTACCGTACTCACTCTGTTTAGCACAAGGCCTCATGTGAATCCTTAGAGATGGGTGGGGCTAAGACTTAAGAGGGTGTGATCGATGCTGAATGGGTGTAGACAAAGAAGAGCTCTCCAGTAGGTGTACCAAAACATTCAAGGGCCATTTTCTCAAAAGTGTGGTTACAAGTTTATCAACTTTCAAAGCAGAATTACTTTCCCATTGTTCCTCAAATGTAGTGTGTCATGTCTTTGGCTATGCCGGATTAAGTGATATGACATGCTAACTTATAAAATGATTTCTCTGTAATTAATATTACCTGATTAAGCTAATCATGTAAATGTAATTAACTAGAAAGTTGGGGCACCACGGAAGAACGTTTATAGAGCTGTTATCTTCCGAATAAACTCTTAAAATACTTAGTAATATTTTACATCGATAGCAGTCAATATTAACCCTTATCTTATTTTCAGTCTCATAATGAAAGTTGTAAATTCTTGGTTATCTTCACGAACCCTGGCTAACAAGTTGAATCAGCAATACAAAATTGGGTTTAATTATTTATTTACTAAATACCTAACTAATCACACAGAATTACAAATACACAGAATACCAATGATGTCATACAGAAAACGTCCCGGTAGACGGAACCTGGTTACACAAAGGAAAGGGGGTTGGGCTTGAATGAAAGAGCGGGAAGATTTAGGAACAAAGAAACAGCAGCTATGCTATCGTAAATACATTATCTTATGCATTCTAAATTACTGCCCATTTGGAAAAGGAAAATGCAATAAATATTTACTCTGAGCTGCGCTTCGGTAGATTGGTCGTAGATGCTGGCCGGGTTGGCCAACAGATCTTCCTGTAGTGGAAGAATGTCAATGGTGGTAAATTGGATACGTGGTGGTATCTTCGTCTGGTTGTTAGATTGGATCCGTCGTCCGTCCTTTCCTAGCCCACGTTAGCAGCGGCTAACTCAGCGGCTAGGAAGTATCACTTCTGTAGTGAATAAGCTCAAAGTTCATACCAGTTCATACCATAGCTCACGCCGAGGTTGGCTTAGTTCTGTCCTTTACATGTGTGTCCTTCTAACGTAGAGGCTGCAGACCTCCCGTACTGGAACTACTGGTTATCTTTTCGTCAAAGGCTTATATAGTGGAGAGGGGGGAAGGAGGTGTTTCATCGTTTATAACCCCTGTCTCTTCACAGGGTTGGGCCACTGATCGAGCAGGGCACTTTCCTTATGAAAACCCAATTCTCTCATTTGGAAGCTAAAATTACATTTAATCTCCTAACAAACAATTTCAATATCCAACATTTCAATTGTAAGGTCATAAACCTTACCCACAGGCCAACGTCATGACAAGTGTATGATACACCGTTTTCTAGCTCGGTCTACTTTTATCCAATGTAAAAAAATTATTTAAAAAAACACAATTTCACATTTTGCTACATAGGATCAAACTGGTTGGTCACAAAAACAGAAGAAAGAGCATGAGTAATGAAACTCTGGCCCAAGTCTAACAAGCTTCCCCTGTGGAAGCTGGCCGCTTCGTTTAATTATTTAGTCAGGTCTGCCGGAGGGAGGGAGAGGCGGAGAACGAGAGGGACAGAGCACAGACACATTAGCAGTATTGATGACAATGTGGCCTATTCATAGTCTTCCCAGACGTACGGACAATCTCTCTTTTCACAAAAGGACAATCATAAGAGGAGAGTTATGAAACATCCCACCTGGCTCGGCCTTGAGGAGAAAGAGAGGAGAGACTCCTAGTCATCATAGCTACCATATTATGGCCATTTTTATTTCCAGACCGGTTGTATTTTTTTATAACTTAGTTATAACGATATGTGATTTGTCAAAGGTTCTTCAGAAGCATTTCCAATTTCAAGTGAGAAGGTGACATTGAGCAACAAATATAAAATGAAATTTGTAACAAGACCCAGGATCAATTAATCGGGGCCCGCATTTAAAAAGTGTCTCATACTAAGAGTGCTGATCAAAGAACAGTTCCACCCGATGTATTCATTTTGATCTAAAAGGCTAAACTGATTCTAGATCAGCACTTCCTACTCTGAGAAACATTTAGTAAAATGTACCTTTTGGTACTGCATCTTGACCTAGCTGTAATAGATACATTTTGCATTGTGCTGTATAAGGACAGTAGTGTGTTGTACCTACTAGGTCCTTACACCAAAGGTTTTGGTCCTGTGTCGGTCAGTTGGTTGAGCACGGCGCTTGCGACACCAAAGATCATGGTTTCGATACCTGCTGGGGCCACCCATATGAAAAATTGTATGCATGATTTGTTAGTCGCTTTGAATAAAAGAATTTGCTAAATGGCATATATTATTTTATGTCTATCCCCATGCTATTATTGTTCATGCGCTGTAGGCTTTTTCTCTGGATGATGAAAACCTCTCATGTAAATTGAGAGAGGACTGTCCTCTCCTATAGGTGTGTTTTTGATGTGACAGACTGACAGGGCCCATGTCACAACGGTCAGAAAATGTGTCAGCTTCCATATTTTTTCCCACTCTCTCCCGTCAACGTGACAATGCTGAGGTGAAACAGACATAGAGGCTCTGAAACCATTTGTTGGCCAATTTTTTTATTTTTGTCGCTGCGCATCAACTGTTTGCGAGGTGGAAGTGAAGCGCCGGGACTAGAGTTGTTCTCCCTCTGAAAATTGGGAATGTGTTTTTCTCTTCTCACCTTTCACCTGACTACATTCCTCTGACAGATATTGCTGCCTTGGTTTCCCCCGACAGTGTCATGAGATGAGGCCCCCGACTCTGCTCTACTGTTAATGATATTGATTGCGTCCCAAATGGTACCCTATTCCCTATATAGTGCACTGCTTTTGACCAGAGGCCAAAGGAATAGGGTGCCGTTTGGGACGCAGAACTCTGTGACTGCTGATCAGGAGACTGGAAGACACATGACGTTAGTGGTCTAAAGAAGACAACCCCAACACAGATTGTATATTTGAGAATGCTCCGGTTTGTTTCTACGTGCTACAGTGTGTGTGTGTGTCTGTGTGTGTGGGCGCCGTCTTAGTCTGCCTATAATAATATACATAGCGCTAGAAGCATCCGAGGACGTTAAGCTGGACTGTGTGTGGCTCCAGAGTGGCCCATAGTGGAGGCATTTGTCTGTCTCTGACTGTGAGGAGCCCCCCCTTGAACCATGACAATGGTTGGCTATGCCCCACAGCAGAGCTTGGGTGGCTAACTTGAAGCTTACTGAAACTCGAAGCTTACTGATCCTTAAAAATAAATAGTTTTATGGTTGCAGTGTTGGTTGTAAAATGTAGTTCTAAAAGATGGAGCGAAAGCAGGAGAGGACATCAATGCCTGAACATGGAAACAGTGAAGTCTGAAATGTGCAATAACGAATTAATAACACAGGGTTGGGTAGGTTCCTTTCGAAATGTAATCCGTTACTAGTTACCTGTCAAATTGTAATCAGTAATGTAACTTTTGGATTACCCAAACTCAGTAATGTAATCTGTGTAAATTTGAGCATGTGTTCATTAGGCATATAAACATTTTTATTTTAATCAGCACTAACTAGATTGTTTTTGAGAGTATGAAGCACAATACCATGTAGGTGTTTAGAAAAAAGGATCTCAGACTTTTATTCCATTGGCTGGGATCACTATGCAGCTGTTGCAAGAGCGCATTTTTCACTGGCTGTCCACTGGTCGCAAACAAATTATTGATAGGTAGCTTAAACTTCTTAAATTCAACCATTTATTGGTTGAAAATTCACATAGGCCTATACATTTGTGAACAGTCATCCACAACAACTATACTGAACAAAAATGCAACTTGCAACAATTTCAACAATTTTACTGAGTTACAGTTCATATAAGGAGATTGAAATAAATAAATTAGGCCCTAATCTATGGATTTCACATGACTGGGCAGGGGCTCAGCCATGGGTAGGCCTGGGAGGGCATAGGCCCACCCAGGCTCATGCTTGGAGGTGTCATCCTTACCTCCAAGCATTTATTCAAGTTGGATAATGTTTGGATTCTGACAGCAGTCGCACAATTGGAAGACAGCTTGGACTGTAGCCTACAAAATCCTATTCCTGCCCTTTTCCCATGATTTATCAAACACATTTGGTGTGTCATCATAGTGGGGCTCCCAAATGGTGCAGCCGTCTAAGGCACTGCATCTCCATGCTAGAGCCGTCTCTACAGACCCTGGTTCGATTCCAGGCTGTATCACAACCGGCCGTGATTGAGAGTCCCATAGGGCGGCGCACAATTGGCCCAGCGTCATTAAGGTTTGGCCGGGCTAGGCCGTCATTATAAATAAGAATTTGTTCTTAACTTAGGGATAGGTGTCCCGTCAACGGGACAGTTGTAAATCATGCAGCGCCATGTGTCACGATCGCAGACTTTAGAGAAACAACAAATGTTGGTACATATAAGTGTCTTATATCGGCTGAAAGCTTAAATTCTTGTTAATATAACTGCACAGTCCAATTTAAAGTAGCTTTTACTGCAAAAAATGCCATGCTATTGTTTGAGGAGAGCTCCTAACAACAAAACACTTTTTTCACCGCAATAGGTTTGATAAATTCACCTCTGAAGGTGAAATGTGTACTTACATTCTGAAATCTTGCTCTGATTTATCACCCAAAGGGTCCCAGAGATAACATGAAGTGTCATTTTCTTAGATAAAATCCTTTTTCATATCCTAAAAAGGGCCATATAGCATGCACGATCGATTTTGTATTTCCGCTCGTTCAATTTGCAAAGAAAGTAATCTGTGAAAATCTAACCCTAATTGTTGTTTCAACCAGTCAAATCACATTCGTATTTATTCCTCAGCGATCCTAGAATCTACCCAGACTTCACTATATCATTAGGGGTGTAGTATATTCTATAGGACACCAAATTTGGTCATGGCACGCCGATGACACGGGCAGTCTTCACTTGATCGACTGTATCTTTGTCAAATAAGCACCAATTGGGGTCAAACAAAGCAATCTGGATAGCCAATGAGCTGGGCTTTACGTGAGTATGGTACAAAAGTGGTACAACACTTTAGATTACAATTGCCAGAAACATTTTATCTGTCGCAAAATGTAGCTGCTAACCTTGTGCGACAGCAAGCCTTGTCCTTTTGGACAACAATTATAAGAATATGGAGAGTTATGAAAACTGGCTGTTTTGCAAATGTTGAATTTGTAATATGGCTACTAATACTAGAAAAGTTAAATCAAAGTCCAAGTATACAGATTTGACGATTTTCTTGCAGAAAAATGTAATGTGAATGTAAATGTCTCCTTCACAATTTGCCCAAATGTAGCTGGGTGACTTCACACTAAATGTCATGTAGTTTGCTCATACTTCAAGTTATCCGTCTGAAACTTTGCACATACAGTTACACCATCTTGTGGATACCATCAGAATTACAACCAGAGTGATGGCTAGATATGGGACCTTTCTGTTGCATTTCAAAGATGGTGGTAGAAACATTTTTTCATTTTTTTTCTTTGTATTTTCTTCTTCCAGATCTATTGTGTTGTATTCTCCTACATTCCTTTAAAATGCATTTCCTTGCTTCAGGGCCTGAGCTACAGGCAGTTAGATTTGGGTATGTCATTTTAGGCGAAAATTTAAAAAAGGCTGTCCCTATTAACTGACTTGCCTAGTTAAATAAATGTAAAAAATAAATAAATGATGGTCCGACTCACTAATTTAAACTTGCGCCTTTTTTTCAGTGATGAAAGGTGTAAAAAAAGATCTCAAACAACCTTTCTGAATTTTAAAGTAATCCTAGAAATAATCTAGTTTTTCAAACGTATCTGTAATCTGATTAAAATATTTTAGTTTTTTGTAATCTGTTACTCCCCAACACATCTTCAATACTGAGTGAAAATACTGTAACTACATATACGGCCTAACAATGCTCTTTCATTTTCTTTGTGAAAGCTAAATACATTAGAATAGTACGTTTGCGTCGCAAATGGCACCCTATATCCTATCTAGTGCACTACATTTGACCAGAGCCCATAGGGAATAGGGTGCCATTTGGGTCGTAGCCTAAATGCAATGCATTTAGGCTACGGGGGTTGGGACCCTGTTTTTAAGGAAAAGTTCTTGGCCATTGTAGAACAACACAATGCATGTTTTTAGGACCCGTTACAGCAAATGACTGTTGACAGTAGCTAGGATTAGTAGCACGTCACAAGGCTCCACATCATGAAGCTTTATTTTAAGCCACATAGCAGAGCTGTACACACAGCACACACAGAGCTGGGAGAAATCCTGACTTCATCAGTTTCCCGTAGGGATTGAGTGCCACAGCAGCAAGCTGGTCATTGTCATGGCAGCTTCCTTAGTTCATACTCCACATAGCTAGTCATGTGTGTGTTCCAAATTACATCCTACATCCTATTTAGTGCACTACTTTTGACCAGGGCCCTAGTGCACTTAGAGATAAATCCCATTTGAGATGAGACTTATGTTTATGTGTTACTACCTCTTACTATCAGCTTTGTAGATTACAAATCTATGCGCTTGGCTAAGAGTCGGGCAAGGTTCCGCTGTAGATTAGCGTATCATTGAGCATTGTGGGGGTACTACAATACTGTAGATAAAATGTAAAAAAACAGTTGTCAAATATAATTGATAGAACGCTGTAGTGTTATGATAACACAATGTAATACAAATGACCAGCAGGACCGGCAAGAAGACGGGACCTACAGCCTGAGGGGATGGCCTGTCCGTCAGTCCTGTGACAGAATGTCTGCATCCCAAATGGCACCCTATTGCCTATATAGTGCACTACTTTTAACCAGAGCACTACTTTTGACCAGAGCACTATGGGCCCTGGTCAAAAGTAGTGCACTAATTAGAGGATAGGGAGTGATAAGATGTGATGAGATGCTGGAAACAATGAGGCTGAATATGAAATGCATTCCAGAGACGATGGTGATGTCCAGAGGTGGGTTGGTCCTGCTGACAGTTCTGTTGGTCTGTCTGATTCTCTTTGTACTCCATCAATGATCAAATCTGACTGTGGGTTGGTTGGAGTAGTGGAATACAACTTTCTTTGTCCTGTGGCAAACACACACACACACACACACACACACACACACACACACACACACACACACACACACACACTCATCCAGTTTCTTCCTGTCTCATTTCTCCCCATTTGAATGGCAGTTGTATATCTAATTGTCCTGTTGTAGTCTTCTAAATGTGTGCCTTGTCTCCCCCCTGGTCAGCGTAGCAGTGTTTGGTCACACATTCCTGTCATCTGAGTGGTTGAGCAGATCGGTGGACCGACAGATGGAGGAGAATGCAGCAGCTCCCTTTACAAACCTGCGTGGAGGCATTTGTGTTAAAGTCCAGGCCTGTCAAACGCTGGCTTACATCCCCCGGAGGTCGCAGAGAGCAACTTGTGTGGTTGCTGCCTGCCGGGGCTATAAACCAGAGCACCGTCAGTGTAGACCTACTGGATATTGATAAGCTTAGACCATTCTGTTCTAAATCAGCCAATAGAGGTGCTCACATTTCAGCTTCCCCTGACTTCAGCTTCAGGGTTTCTTAAGGGGTGAGGGAGATGAGTCCGGGGTTGTACAAGCTTAGCACAGACCTCAAAGTACCATGAATGTTTTATTTGACATCTGAGGAAAGCAGAGATATTGAGAACCTGTGATATTGCAGTAACAAATAGGCTATCTGCTGTACACAGTAGTCTAACCTAGTTTCCCTCCGCCTGGGATGGAACAAAGTGTAAGCCCCAAATGTCACCCTATTCCCTATATAGTGCACTATTTTTGATCAGGACTCTTGGTTAAAAGTAGTGCACTATAAAGGGACTAGGGTGCCATTTGGGACGTATCCCTGTCTGTAAAATACCAGTGTAATATAAAATGTCTTGTAGATCTTTCGTCATTATGTAACCATGTGAGGATTGTTCTGTAAAGCAAGAACACTGTCCTCAACTGTAAAACTCTTTTCATTAATGTAACTGGGGCAGCGGCTGCAATTATGATGAAGAGATAGTGCATGCATCCAAAATGGCACCCTATTCCATTTATAGTTACTTCTTTTGACCAGAGTACTGGTCAAAATAATACACTACATAGGGAAAAGTGTGTTATTTGGGAATTAGCTATTGTGTGCCTCTGAGAATGACCCTTTCAAGCGGAGGAATGGAAAGGCTGTTTAAAATTCCACCCCACACTTGTTGGAAATTAGATTCATATTTGATATGTTATTAACACAATTTGTTTGGGGGTCTTGTGTGCTTTGGTAAATATCTGAAAGGACTATTCTTTACATAGAATTCCATGCATCTTAACTCCAGACTCATGTAGACTACTGTAAGCCAGTGTTGTGCTTTAGTACTATTGTATCATTGCTAATCTCAGGAGCTTTAAGCTCTGTTTATATTTACTAGGGATGGGCGTTTGACTTTTCTTGACTGTTGGAGTACTCTCATGATTTTTTTGAATACTCGAATGGGGGGGGGGAAATAATTTTAAGGCCCGCAATGGGGAAAAATTGCGCATTTATAATAACAATTACAGATAACAAATCCTAATTGCTATTCGGTCAATAAAAAAAGCGAGTGGCATTTAAGATGAATTGATTGAAACTGTAATATCAAGTGGTTGTATACTGAACAGCAATATAAACGCAACATGTAAAGTGTTGGTCCCATGTTTCATGAGCTGAAATAAAAGATCCCAGAAATGTTCCATACGCACAAAAAGCTTATTTCTGTCAAGTTTTGTGCACATCCCTCTTGGTGAGTATTTCTCCTTTGCTAAGATAATCAATCCCTCCACCTGACAGGTGTGGAATTTCAAGAAGCTGATTAAACAGCATGATCATTACACAGGTGCACCTTGTGCTGGGGACAACAAAAAAACGTCACTCTAAAATGTGCAGTTTTGTCACACGACACAATTCCACAGATGTCTCACGTTTTGAGGGAGCGTGCAGTTGGCACGCTGACTGCAGGAATGTCTACCAGAGCTGTTGCCAGAGACTTTAATGTACATTTCCCTACCATAAGTCATTTTGAATTTGTCAGTACTGTGTGCGTCCAACTGGCCTCACAACAGCAGACCACGTGTAACCACACCAGCCCAGGACCTCCACATCCGGCTTCTTCACCTGCGCGGTCGTCTGAGACCAGCCACCCGGACAGCTGAGGAAATTGTGGGTTTGCACAACCAAATATTTTCTACACAAACAGTCAGAAACCGTCTCAGGGAAGCTCATCTGCGTGCTCGTCATCCTCAGCAGGATTTTGACCTGACTGCAGTTTGGTGTCGTGACTGACTTCAGTGGCCAAATGCTCACCTTCGATGGCCACTGGCATGCTGGAGAAGTGTGCCCTTCACTGATGAATCCCAGTTAAAATTGTAATGGGCAGATGGCAGACAGCATGGCGTCGTGTGGGCGAGTGGTTTGCTGATGTCAACGTTGTGAACAGAGTGCCCCATTGTGGCAGTGGGGTTATGGTATGGACAGGCATATGCTATGGACAACAAACACGATTGCATTTTTTTTTATGGCAATTTCAATGTACAGAGATACCGTGATGAGATCCTGAGGCCCATTGTCATGCCATTCATCTGCCGCCATCACCTCATGTTTCAGCATGATAATGCACAGCCCCATATCGCAAGGATCTGTACACAATTCCTGGAAGCTGAAAATGTCCCAGTTCTTCCATGGCCTGCATACTCACCAGACATGTCACCCACTGAGTATGTTTGGGATGCTCTGGATTGATGTGTACGACAGGGTGTTTTAGTTCCCGCCAATATCCAGCAACTTTGCACAGCCATTGAAGAGGAGTGGGACAACATTCCACAGGCCACAATCAACAGCCTGATCAACTCTACACGAAGGAGATGTCTCACACTGCATGAGGCAAATGGTGGTCACACCAGATACTGACTGGTTTTCTGTTCCACGCCCCATTTTTAACGTTATCTGTGACCAACAGATGCATATCTGTATTCCCAGTCGTGAAATCCATAGATTAGGGCCTAATTTATTTATTTCAATTTACTGATTTCCTTATATGAATTGTAACTCAGTAAAAACGTTTGAAAATGTTGCATGTTGCGTTTTATATATAATTTTTAGCGTACTATATCGAGGAACACAATCTTCAGAAAGGCAGTAACCTCAGCAGTGGTGCTTGCTTGTAGAAGCCTATGGCTGTGGAATGGCATAGAATTATTTTGTTAATATAGCAGACGACACTTATTTCTCAAGCCTTTATCACAGACAAGGCACCTATTTTATAGAGGGGGAAAAAAGAATGTGATTTAATATAATAGAATAAAATAGAATAGAGTATTTTCTAGACATTTATTTCTGTACGCCTAACGGGAGCTTGTGTGTGCACACGGCACGTGTGTGTGTGTGTGTAGAGGGAGAGGTTGAAACGCAATTGAGTGAATAAGACACTGGTGTGATGATTGGTTTCTTTTTTGTTGTGCCCCGCCAATGCACATGTATAAAAGGAACACTGGTGTCGAAGACGATCTTAATTTGCTTTAAGACAAAACTTGTGATCTTTGGTTAAAGATCGAGCTTTGACGTCCGTTCAATTACTTACACTCATCCCTAATATTTACTACTCTCTGTTTATGCCAATGTTTACTCTTGTGATGAGGGGAGGATCTGTAAATAAATGAATTAATAAATTACGTCTCTGTCCCATTCCGTCCTTCTTGTCTTTTTTAAAACTGGACTTGGACTTCTGTAACGTTGTTTGCTAAGAAGTCTACATGGCCTTCTAGCTATATTTGGTGTCAATTTTCATTTGGACATATGGCATAGATTTTCCCTTGTAAACAGAACAGATCATATATTTACCCATTGTGTATGACATTACAGTAGGAGTGAGAGGGAGGACTAGCCGTAGATGATGTCCTTGACTAAATATACAACCATTTGTTGTACTTTTCGTGGAATGCTTTATTTATGCAATCATTTCATGGCTCATGACTCTCTCGTGCTCTTTTGAAGAATGAGCAAGTACAGACTCATATCCCCTCATTGGTGTAATCGGTGTGGCTCGGGGGGGGGGACAGAGTGGAAGAGCGAGGGGGGGGGGGCTACTCTGGTCAAGGCAGTGGTGAGGGGACAAGAGGGGCAGGGGGAGACGGGACAAATGACTCTGGTCAAGGCAGTGTGGGTCAGGCTGGGTGGGAGAGGGACAGAGGGGGACGGACTACTCTGCCAACTCTGGCCAAGGGGCAGTGAGTGGGGATCTGAGTTATTAGCTCCAGAAATAGCAACGTTAGGCCTCTGTGAAGCCTCTTTCTGTGAGTTCTAGAGAGGAGGCCGGGACAACTGTGGACATCTGTTTAGGGTTTATTTAGTACAGAGGGGCAGCACAGTATATTTTCTCATGACCCCAGGCTAGGCTGAGTCCCAAATGGCACCCTAGTCCCTATGTAGTGGAAGGGGCCTTGGTCAAAAGTAGTGCACTAATATAGGGAATAGGGTTCCATTTGGGACTCACATTAACCGTCTCACTCCTCACCCGTCTGTGTTAGGTGACCGACTGACTGGGACGCCCGAAGGGAAGCCCCTCAAAGGCATGAGCTGTATTCAGATTATGGCCAACAATGCCCCCAATCTGACCCCTCACCCACAGACTGGCCCCCTTCGCCATCCGTTTGGCCGACCACTCTGGCTCTTTTTTAAGTAGGTTTAAACATAGACATTGTTGAATAACGTTGCGGTAGCAGTGGCTCCAGGAAGGTGACGAGCCGCGTTGCTTTCTTGACCTTTCTTGACTTTTGCTGGAATGGTGTCCCTAGAGTACACTACACACAGAGAATAGCGAAAATAAATATATTTCTGTCAAAACTACATTTAACATGAGACCTGGTATGAATACGGACAGAAGATTTGAATGATTAGGGTTGATTTTCCAATTCTTCTGTTCCATTTGTTTAGTCTTGTTTGGGACTGTTGTCCTTTGGACCCAGTCTTCCATTAGAACAATTTACATGCTCAAGTAGTCTCAAATTGAATGAAGCCTATTATGTCATCATTTTTGGCAGAGACTTTGATAATGGCCTCACTTTCCTGAAAAGACACCTCACACATCGGCTTTAAAAGATGTCAGCTGAATATTCTCAAGGTCGACAAGTAGATGAGAGAGGTGGAAGTGCTTTCCCTTCAACTTTAGTTACTTTTACATTCTATCACTTTTGAAATGTTTGTGTACATGGAAGACAAGACAAGTGACTTACGGTTACAAAAAATGAAATGCTTTTAGCTAAAGCGTTACTTAGTTTTTCAGTCTAATAATCTGTCACAGGCTTGTGAAAATACAGCTCTGTGAAGTGCCATTCCTTGGGTTAGACATGGATATACCTCCCCAAACAGTTTCCTGCAAACGCCCACCTACTGCTATTGACCTCCATTAAGGCACAGAAGACAATTATATATGGACGAAAGCAGCAGTCACGTACCTATCCAACGCTGTTATGGTCTAATCAAGTAATTTCAAGCTTATTTGAACACTTTTAAATGACTAGCAGAAAACAAGAGATACAATCTACATGTACGATGTGTCCCTCCGGAGGATAATGGTGCCTGACTGTGTGTGTTGGGGGTAAATACCTGGTAAGACCCTTGGACTTTAAAGACGGCCACCCGGCATGTTTAAGACAGCTTTAAAGACGGCCACCCGGCATGTTTAAGACAGCTTTAAAGACGGCCACCCGGCATGTTTAAGACAGCTTTAAAGACTGCCACCCGGCATGTTTAAGACAGCTTTAAAGACGGCCACCCGGCATGTTTAAGACAGCTTTAAAGACGGCCACCCGGCATGTTTAAGACAGCTTTAAAGACGGCCACCCGGCATGTTTAAGACAGCTTTAAAGACGGCCACCCGGCATGTTTAAGACAGCTTTAAGGACAGCCACCCGGCATGTTTAAGACAGCTTTAAGGACGGCCACCCGGCATGTTTAAGACAGCTTTAAATACGGCCACCCGGCATGTTTAAGACAGCTTTAAAGACGGCCACCCGGCATGTTTAAGACAGCTTTAAAGACGGCCACCCGGCATGTTTAAGACAGCTTTAAGGACGGCCACCCGGCATGTTTAAGACAGCTTTAAGGACGGCCACCCGGCATGTTTAAGACAGCTTTAAATACGGCCACCCGGCATGTTTAAGACAGCTTTAAAGACGGCCATCCCGCAAATTTAAGACCGCTTTGTGTGAGCTATGGAAATACCTCAGCATTAATGAAGAGACTGAAAGGTAGTGAAAAGTAGACTTATGCTGTTAATCAATCGATCTGCCCAACCCTTTAACCCACTCCGCTAATCATCTATCAACTTGAGCCATGTGCACTCCTGGGATGCATCCCAAATGGCACCCTATGCGGGCCCTGGTCAAAAATGGTGCGCTATTTATAGGGTGCCATTTGGGACACATCCCTGGTCCTGTGGACAGATTGAATAGTCTGTTTTCCCTGAGAGCCCCTTACCCCTTCTGATAGGATAAGTAGTTAATGGTCTCTTTAGGTTAATGAGGTGGAAACTGGAAACCCATAGGTTAACAATGTTCTTGACCCAGTCATTTTCCCAATTACAGCAACCTGTGTGTTGTTGTGACCCAATTTTAAAACATTTATTTTTTTACCTTTATTTAACTAGGAAAGTCAGTTAAGAACAAATTCAAATCCTTGTTCAGGGGCAGAACAACAGTTTTTAACCTTGTCAGCTCAGGGATTCAATCTTGCAACCTTTCGGTTACTAGTCCAACACTCTAACCACTAGGCCACCTGCCACCCCTATGAAGGAGAGAGTAAAGTCCTCCACTATATAGGGAATAGGGTGCCATTTAGAACACAACCATAGACATGTCTTACATGGCCTTCGCCTCACTTTCATACCACTACAAGGTTAGGTTAGGCTATGTTAATACACACGTCTCTAAATATTATATTATTATATCTAGCTATGTCCTAATTTTCTACCCAATCACTGCTCAGAACTCTATCCTTCGCCATGTCTCTCTCTCTTTCTAAATTACAGGTCAATAATGTTCAGAGTTTATTTTGTGTTACATATCGCATGTGGAAGTGAAATGATCTGCTGCCGTTTGGGCTGTTCATTAGCTGAATGGATGGATGCCTTTTCAAAGCTTTCCTTTCCTCCCAGGAAAAGGTCTGTTCCTTGGGCACTTTGATTAACGTGTGAGCTTCAGACCGTCTGCTCACCCAGGTCGTAGCTCAGTGTCTTTCCACACACACGCTAGATTGATCTCTGGCCCCTTCTTCTCCCCCAACTCAGCTGATCTCAAACCCATAGACAACACCTGTAATTCAGACAGAGTGTGAGATGGATCGGGAGAGAGGGGAGAGATCGCTCATCGAAGTGATGCTAAGAGAAAGCCTGTCATTTTAAGCATCATAGATCACTAGAACCCCAGACATCTTTGTTTTTACTTTGTCATTTGCCACTAGTCATCAAACCGCCAACAAACCGTTCCTGCTATGTAAATACTTTGTGTAATTACATGAATAAGCACTGTACCCAACAACCACTGTTGTATGTGCAGTGCAATCACCACAGGGGAAAAATGGCTTCTCCTGTCTCCAAAAGACTGTGGTTGCTAGGTAACCTTATCCAGCTGCTCCTTTCTTTGGAGTGCAGTTTGGAAGGAGTCTGTTGGAGACTGACTAGAGCATCTCTATGTCGACTGGTTGAGTGAGAGGGGGGAATACATATTCACATCAGTATTCATAAAGTGTCTGAGTAGGGGTGCTGATTTTTGGATCAGTTTTTCCTTTTCGATTATAATGAATGGACAGGGGGACCTGATCCTAGATCAACACTCCTACTATGTAATGCTTTAAAACAGGCCCAGATCAGTATTCTGCTGTGGTACGTACTGGCCAGCCAGCCTTAACCAGCCTGCCTCCCTCCCGGAGATGGAACCGTTCTGTTTCTGGTGAATGAGTGATGGATTATTAGGCAAATTCACATGGAAAGACACATTTGATAAATGCCACATTTCTCTGTGAACGCTGTAGAGTCCATCACTGCACATTGCTTATTGCCTCATTCATTAATTCATGAAATGGTGATTAATTTACTTGGCAGAAAAGACAGAACCGTTCCTAATTGGATAAATCCATTTGAATTCTATCACTTTTTGACAGCAACCCTTTTGATTTGAACAAAACCTTCTGTACATGTTTGCCTACTGTAGAAGTGGTCAGAAAGTGCGTTTCTGGACCTGAATACCAAAACATTAAGGAGATGAAGGTGTTTAAAGTTGACCCATTTTACATACCCCACCATACCATGAGACATCCATGTCTTCATCACTGGAAAATAGAAACGGTTGAGATTGATATTATTTAAAAGCTTACAAACAGGGTTGTTAAACTGTTTTATAATTTCTAGAATTATTTTTTTTTTTAATTAAAATTGTCTTTTTTTTAACCTTAAATGTGTATGATCTGAAAACGCCAAACTCTATTTGAAGCTATTTTAAATCTGAGGGTTTTGTGTTGTGCCTGCCATCGGCTGAGACACAACATGCTCTCTTGTATACAGGGTGGGTCTCATGTTTTGGCTGATAAATGTTCTAAAATGGGAATAACATTTTGACTTTCAGATGGTACTACTTAGATGGTTATATCAGAGAAGGTTGACTTCAATGGGAATATCTGTTTTAAATTATGCTGTCAATCCGCCATAGGAAACCTATTGAGATCATAGAAATATAGATAAATAGAATAGACATGACCATTTAAGTTGACATTGGACAGCGGGTGGACCGGCATCCATCTCTGTGGTACTAATAAGTTACAATTTAAATTCAATAAAAATCTATATGGTCTAACAGCTAAAGTGCAGTGGTGTGAAGGTATAGGTCTATTCTATGAATTATAGTTATATGATTGAAATAACAACCACCCTCTCTCTATTCAAGAGCATTTGTATCAACCGATGGTGCGCATAACACAAAAACCTCAGATTTAAAGTAGTGTCCAGCATATGAAAAAAAACCTGTAAAAATAAAAATATATAAAATTGTTTGACCATCCTATTTGTAATCTTTTAAATGATAAAACTCAACCGTTTCTATTTTCCAGTGATGAAGACATGGATGTCTCATGGTATGGTGGGGTATGCAAAATGGGTTAACTTTAAACACCTTCATCTCTTGAATGTTTTGGCATTCAGGTCCAGAAACTCACTTTCTGACCACTTCTACAGTGGGCAAACGTGTATGGAAAGTTTTCAATCAAAAGGGATGTTGTCAAAAAGTGATTGAATTCATATGGATTTACCTCATCTACTTCCGTTTGCTGTGTGTGTGTTTTCTCTGCCCTGCCTGCCAGTGTCAGTGCAGACGAAGGCAAGGGCGACATTTGCGGCTGTCTTCTTTCTGGGTCTGTCCCAAATGGCACCCTATTCACTATACAGGGAATAGGGTACCATTTTGGATGCAGCCTGTGGCTGCAGATCACAGGTTAAACGCATGGGGGTCTGATTGGACTGGACATTTAGATTGTGGAAGGGAAATAGGACCATTAATGGACAGTAATGATCATTTTCTATGGTACTGGACCTGTTTTATGTTTCTCTACTCCCATTTATTACCTACACAGTGTGACCACTGACCACCACTGTCCTAGGCTGTAGAGATGGCCAGTCTGAGTGTCTATTTCCAGCCACTACTCACTGAGAGGCATCCTAATGGTCAAAAGTAGTGCACTATGAAGGGAATATGGTCCATTTGGAACGGAGTACTGTACTGGGTCATTGGGACGTATAAAGCACAGATCAGAATAATGGGACTCAAGTAGCTTCTCACAAAGGATCAATTTCCTGGATGTAACAAGTGTCTCAGTAGGATTGCTGATTTCAGGATCAGTTTAGCCTTTTAGATCACAACGAATGAATCCTAGGTCAGCACTCCTTCTCTTAGACACTTGATACATATGTGACCGACCGCCTCGATTCGGTCTCATGTAGCAACATTTGAAATGGTGTTTTTTACATTGGATAAAAGTAGAGATAGAGCTAGAAAATGGTACAGTGCATTTGTAAAGTTTTCCGACCCCTTGACTTTTTCCACATTTTGTTACATTACAGCATTATTCAAAAATGTATTAAATCTGTTTTTTTCCCTCAGCAATCGACACACAATACCCCATAATGACAAAGCGAAAACAGGTTGTTAGACATTTTTGTAAATGTATTAAAAATAACAGATACCTTATTTACATAAGTATTCAGACCCTTTGCTATGAGCCTCAAAGTTGAGTTCCGGTGCATCCTGTTTTCATTGATCATCCTTGAGATGTTTCTACAACTAGATTGGAGTCCACCTGTAGAAAATTAAAATGATTGGACATGATTTGGAAAGGCCTACACCTGTCTACATGAGGTCCCACAGTTGACAGTGCATGTCAGAGCAAAAACCAAGCCATGAGGTCGAAGGAATTGTTCGAGACAGGATTGTGTCGAGGCACAGATCTGGGGAAGGGTACCAAAAAATGTCTGCAGCATTGAAGGTCCCCAAGAACACAGTGGCCTCCATAATTTTTTTGGAACCACCAAGACTCTTCCTAGAGCTGGCCACCCGGCCAAACTGAGCAATCGTGGGAGAAGGGCCTTGGTCAGGGAGGTGACCAAGAACCTGATGGTTCCTCTGACAGAGTTCCAGAGTTCCTCTGTGGAGGTGGTTGTCCTTCTGGAAGGTTCTCCCATCTCTGCAGCACTCCACCAATCAGGCCTTTATGGTAGAGTGGCCAGACGGAAGCCACTCCTCAGTAAAAGGCATATGACAGCCCGCTTGGAGTTTGCCAAAAGGCATCTAAAGACTCTCAGACCATGAGAAAAAAGATTCTCTGGTCTGATGAAACCAAGATTGAACTTTTTGGCCTGAATGTCAAGGGTCACATCTGGAGGAAACCTGGCACCATCCCTACGGTGAAGCATGGTGGTGGCAAAATCATGTGGGGATGTTTTTCAGTGGCAGGGACAGTGAGACTAGTCAGGATCGAGGGAAAGATGAACGGACAACACCCCTAAGCTCACAGCCAAGACAGCGCATGAGTGGCTTAGGGACAATTCTCTGAATGTCTTGAGGGGCCCGGTCGGACTTGAACCCGATCAAACATCTCTGCAAAAGACCTGAAAATAGCTGTGCCGCGACGCTCTCCATCCAACCTGACAGAGCTTGAGAGGATCTGTAGAGAAGAATGGGAGAAACTCCCCAAATACAGTTGTACCATGCTTGTAGTGTCATACCCAAGAAGACTCTAGGCTGTAATCAGACACACTCCATGGGAATGTAGGCTCCCCTCTCGAATGTGTTCTCCCTCTTCCCCTTCCTCTCCCTCTGCTTCCTCCTCTTCCTCCTCCTTTTTCCTCTCCTCTTCCACTCTCCTCTCGCTTCACTCCTCGCTCGACATCTCTATCCCTCTAATCATTTCCTCTTCCTTCCTCCCTGCCTTCTGCTGCTGCTGAGCCCTGGCTCTCCATATCACTTCCTTCTGCTTTCACTGACCTAGAGGAACAGAGTAACAGAGGGAGAGGAGCAATGAATAGGAGACAATTGTGGACAGGAACATAATCTCTGTCTCTCCCTCTCACACTGTCTAGCTCTTCCTTCCTCTCTTTATACACATACTCTCTTCCTAATAAGGGGTTTCCATAATACATTGTGTGATCGTTACACGCCTCCTATTCCACACACACACACACACACACACACACACACACACTCTCTCCTCCAATCAACTCTTGCTTTCTTGCCTGACTGACAGACTAACTGCAGAGTTTGCCAATGTTAGCTGATTACTTACGAAGCTGGGACAGTTTCCAGATTAATTGTATTGGTAGAAACAGGACAAAACAAGCCACTTGTAAGCTGACAATGGAAAGAAATATCCAATACATCATATGAGCTCCGCTCCGCAGGCATCTGCTACACTAACACGACAGCTAAGCTGTCAAATAATAGGAAAACGAGGCAATGTTTAGCATGACAAACCATAAGCTAAGCCCAACAGATAAACACAAATGACTGTAGCCTTCATTTCGGTGGCTAGTTAGCTGGTTGTCTGTACTGCTAGCTAGGGAAAGTGACAGCTGAGGTTGACGCTTAGTGAGCGCAGCCCAAATTTACCGCTACTCACAACTTTTCTTGCCTGACAGACTAGCTAGCTAAGAGCAAGCAGCTTGGGCTGTTTCTATAGAAATTACATTGGTAGAAACAAGACATAACAACAAACTAGTTAGGTGACTATATATACAGTTAAACACTGCAACTATTTCCTTCAGACAGAGCGCAATCATTTGAGCTCCACCGTTGATGTGCTCACCTGTACCATGACTGGACTTGCTATTCCCCAAGTTTCATAGCATCAACCATCAACAACACCAAACATACATTTGTATATATTATGTATGTGGACAGCCCTTCAAATGAGTGGATTTGGCTATTTCAGCTACAACCGTTGCTGACAGGTATATAAAATCAAGCGCACAGCCATGCAATCTCCATAGACAAGCATTGGCAGTAGAATGGCCTTACTGAAGAGCTCTGTGACTTTCAACGTGGCACCGTCATAGGATGCCAACTTTGGAACAAGTCAGTTCGTCAAATTCCTGCCCTGCTAGAACTGCCCCGGTCAACTGTAAGTGCTGTTTTTGTGAAGTGGAAACGTCTAGGAGCAACAACGGCTCAGCCGAGAAGTGGTAGGCCACACAAGCTCACAGTACGAGACCGCCGAGTGCTGAGGCGTTTAGCGCGTATGAATCGTCTGTCCTCGGTTGCAACACTCACTACCAAGTTCCAAACTGCCTCTGAAAATCAACATCAGCACAAGAACTTAACGTCGGGAGCTTCATGAAATGGGTTTCCATGGCCGAGCAGCCTCACAGAAGCCTAAGATCACCACGCGCAATGCCAAGCGTCGGCTGGAGTGGTGTAAAGCTTGCCACCATTGGACTCTGGAGCAGTGGAAACACGTTCTCAGGATTGATGAATCACGCTTCACCATCTGGCAGTTCGACGGACGATTCTGGGAACGCAACCTGCCCCAATGCATAGTGCCAACTAAAGTTAGGTGGAGGAGGAATAATGGTCTGAAGCTGTTTTCATTGTTCGGGCTAGGCCCCTTAGTTCCAGTGAAGGGAAATCTTAACGCTACAGCATACAGTGACATTCTAGATGATTCTGTCATTCCAACTTTGTGGCAATAGTTTGGGGCGGGCCCTTTCCTATTTCAGCATGACAATACCTCCATGCACAAAGCGAGGTCCATACAGAAATGGTTTGTTGAGATCGCTGTGGAAGAACTTGACTGGCCTGCATAGAGCCCTGAGCTCAACCCCATCGAACACCTTTGGGATGAATTGGAATGTCGACTGCGAGTCAGACCTAATCGCCCAACATCAGTGCCCGACCACACTAATGCTCTTGTGGCTGAATGGAAGCAAGTCCCTGCAGCAATGTTCCAACATCTAGTGGAAAGCCTTCCCAGAAGAGTGGAGGCTGTTATAGCAGCAAAGGGAAACCAACTCCATATTAATGCCCATGATTTTGGAATGAGATATTTGACAAGATATTTCACTCATTGCTTTTCAAAGTGCAAGGACTTGTCCAAATCCGTATCACCAACCAACATAGATAAAGCCTCTTTCACAGTGAAAATGTGTCCTTTTCAGTGCCGCCATTTTGAGTAATGAAGTTAAAAAAAATTTAAAAATAAAAAATGCTTTGAAAAGTCAAATGAAAGCATACTCTGTTTATGGTTGATGACAGCCATGCGAATATGACAACAGTTTGTTAGCAAGTTAATTTAGCGATATTCCCACAGATATTATTGTTAGGAAAATAAGGCCGTTCACGGCCGCCTAAGAAATTTAAAGAAAGGCTGTCGACGGCCGCTATGGGTTCTAAAGAGTTACCAGGAGAGCAACTGTTCCTAATTGTCTGTAGTAAATACCAGCGATGATGACTGAATACAGCATAAATAACTACCCTGCATTGCAATATGATTCATCAGTTGAATTCACAACCATTTTCATTTGGTGAAATGACGAATGCAGCAATGATTTGCATTTTCAGGGAGTAATTGACTCATGTTTATAATCTAAGGTTATATTATGGCCATGTCAAATGACATCACAAAGCTGAGAGTGTCTCCCCGTGTGCATGTGCGCGTGCAACCTGCAGTGGTAGCAGTAAGAGCAGAACAGTCATTCACACAATTGTCAAGCTTTGTTCCTTCAGTTGAATGCATGAAAAGGAATCTGAATAATCTCTTCTTCCACTTGTCAGGGCACAGCTGTACTACCAGCTACACAATGTCACAGATGCTTCTCAAATGGCACCCCTATTCCCTATACAGTGCATTACTTTTGACGGCCTGTAGGGTAGTGCACTAGGGAATAGGGTGCCATTTGGGACACAGTCAGTGTGATTGGTTCTCAGTTATAACCTTCATAATTCATCTATTTGATTTAATCCACGACATTAAGAAATGCTTTTTCTCTCATGTTCTTTCAAAGCATCAAACATAGCATCTCAAAGGAGAACATTTGAGTGGCAGCGGCTTGCGGCCCAAGATGACATGGCTGATTTTAGGCTGCGCCTCTCTCCTTTCTGTTCCATTGATCTGTGTGGGAGTTGGGAGTGCTCCGTCAGGACTCTGTGTATGAGTGTTGACGACTGCCTCGGACTCTGCAGTAGTGAAGTAGAGGTGAATGGGATCACATAGCAGCTCCGGTCCCCTATCCCCAGCTGCACACACACACACACACACACACACACACACACACACACACACACACACACACACACCAGCAATGTCCCCTTCCCAATTTGACTCTCTAGAGGTCACTAGCTATTTCACTGTGATTGACTGTGTCCCCAACAGCTCTGCAATGTCACCGAATAGCCCTGTCGTCCCAAGGGGGGTTTAATTTCAGCTGCTGCTCACATTTACGTAATCATTGCTTACCCTACACGCACACACACACACACACACACACACACACACACACACACACACACACACACACACACACACACACACACACACACACACACACACACACACATACACATACAGTACCAGTCAAAAGTTTAGACACACCTACTCATTCCAGGGTTTCTCTTTATTTTTACTATGTAGAATAATAGTGACGACATCAAAACTAGGAAATAAGAAATAATGTGTTATTTCATAGTTTTGATGTCTTCACTATTATTCTACAATGTAGAAAATAGTAAAAATAAAGAAAAACCCTTGAATGACTAGGTGTGTCCCAACCTTTGACTGGTAGTGTACATACACACTTGGACTGGCCTGCCTCAGGTTTAGTGTGTGTGACTGTGTTAATATTTGGTCATTAATGGTAAACGCTGCTTTGCTTCCCCTTTTAACCTCATTAGATCTAACAGAGTAGAGGAGAGGGTGAGAGGGGGATGAGGAGAGGGGGATGAGGGGAGGGGAGGGGGATGAGGAGAGGGGGATGAGGAGAGGGGGACCAGACCGCACAGCTTTTAGTCAGCAGTCCTGTTACACAGAATCAATAATAGCAGCTGATCTCTGCAGTCTGCCTGGGCCACTCCAATCTGCAGCCCAAATGGCACCATGTTCCCTATATAGTGCACACATTGTGTCCAGAGACCGATGGAGCCTAGTCAAAAGTAGTGCACTATGTAGGGAATCGGGTGTAATTTGGAAAACGGACCAACAGTAGTTTTACGTATAGCTGAACCACAGTGGAGGAGAATCGCTGAGCTGTAATGTTTCAGCTGGAATAATTGATTCCGTTTTGTTTGATTCTATCACCGCCAGGTGATCACGTGCTGTGCCACATGGTTGGTGGCAGAGGGTATTTATTTTCTTCCTCCTTTTTATCCGACCGTGTTTTTCTACCCCAGACTTTTCTGAATACAGAAATCTAATGGGCTCATTTCTTGAACACTGTGAGCGAACAAGTGCGTGTGTGTGTGGTCTGTTGCTTCCACGGTGTCCAGTGAGAGTGAGATACCGTCTCTATGCCAAGAAGTGTTAGCGCTGAGCTCAGAACCCATGACATCTCAGGGGACACCCACGCTGCCTGTTTCAGTCACACAGCCGCTGCCCCTCGCCTCCCATGTCAACAGGGACCAGTTCACTGTGTGTGTGTGTATTTCCACTGAAACCTGCTATAAACACCCCCCCCATGTCAATTCCCTCCTTATTTATAGAACACAATGTTGACCCTCTAACTAACATGGCATGATACGTTCCAATGATATCAGCAGATAAACTACTTTCCCTACTATCTCTTTGTATGCAGCTCAGCTCCCAACATGGGACTGTGTGTGTCACAGGAGACCCACTGGCCGTGGGCTCTGTGTGGATTCCCTGGAGTTCCTCTATGAAAGGAATAATTGGCTTGTACTATAATTGACTTGAAAACATGTTGTGAGGGAGTGAAATGAATGAGCTCACAGCCCCAGTCTTATAGCGAGGGAGGGAGGGAGGGAGTGGGTGGAAAGGGGGGGGCACTTCGATCTGAAGCCACACATTACATCACCCTACACTGACTGCTGCATGCATCCTTCACGTCCCAAATCACACCCTATTCCCTTTGTGGTACACTACTTTGACCTTGGCCCATAGGGTACAGTATGACATTTGGCATGCAGGAATTCACAACGGGCTGCTGTGGTAAGTGACACTGCCACAGTACAGTAACAGTGATCCACACAGCCTCGGGTGTTAAAACTGGCTTCAACCCTCTCTTACATTAGTACAAAATGGAGTCTTAATGGTGAGGGCCTTAGCCTAGCTGAGTGCTGGTGAACCAGGACTTTCATTTCCATCTCTTAGGATGCACAGTGAGCGGTGACTGGAAATAGAGGCTTTGTTTCACAGACCTTCTGGCCGTCTCTATAGCTCCATTTCCGCCAACCACACAACAGGGCATCAATAGACGTTAGAGCCAGGGCCATCTGCACACATGAACCCTGGGACGTGAAAAGTGGACGTGAGACAAGAAGTGGAAGGGAAGCCCCAAATGTATTTTATAAATCCTTTTTTTATTTTACATCAGACGTTGTCACAAAGTGCTTATACAGATACCCAGCCTAAAACCCCAAACAGCAAGCAATGCAGAGGAAGGGAGCACAGTGGCACGACTCTCTAGAAGGCAGAACTCTAGGAAGTAACCTAGGTAAATGGATGCCGCATCTGAAATAGAATTGAAGTACAATATTTAAGCTCCGCATGAAGTATTGCTATCATTTTGTATGTATACATCTGCATACAGTATCTAAGACTGTATTGGGGTCTTCATAAACAACAAGCATCCCATGTCCCATTGTAACGTAAACCCAGAACACTGAGCATGTGACTGGGGTTAGCGGTGTCTGTGTGTTCAGAGAATGTCTTCGGCACTGCCCTGGCCACCGGCCACCGGCCACCGGCCACCGGCCACCCTCCCAGCAAACCTCTATTGATCTCCAATCGGTCATTAATCCATCCATGACTCAGCCTGAGAAATGTCCGTTAACCCTTACAAATCTTAGTCCCTTCCCTCCTGTCTTTTTGTGTGTGTGTGTGTGTTTCCTTTCAGCTAGCGAGGCTATCTGATGGCATAGCCCCCCCACTGTAAGACAGAGTATGAAAGGGGACCCCCAGATATCCCAGAATGCAGTCAATGCCCCTCGGTCATGTTTCAGTGGGCAGGTATGCCAGACATCCAGGCATGTGGAGGGCTGTCCTCTCCTCTCCACCAACATGTCTGAGGGCCTCGTCTCATCAATCTCCAGTACTACTTCACAATGTGCCCTGCCTGAGGCCACACACACAGACAGAAACCGCTCTGTCTCAGTGTCCGTTACAGTACAGTGGCTAACTAGGACACGCTGTCCACTGGATGGGACCAAGACTGCATACAACACACACACACTACACAGGCTGCTTACACTTTAATCCGGTTGACTGAAAATGAGATTTTAACAAGAATTGCTTGTGCAAGTTAAATTGACCTCAGTCATGGATTTGCAGCATAATGCTACAAGTTGGACAGCATTGCATGGTGATCAGGGAGCCTTTGATTGACTCCGGTTTAAACTGGTTAGCTGAGTATAATCCCATATGCCGTATTAAAGGCTATTAGACCTTTCAAGGAGGTCACCATTGGATACATTCCACCCTGTGAATACGTGTATGTAAAATGTGTATTTTATCATCACTGGATGCTCAATGAAGATGTTCATGAGGGAAGATGTTGAGGCAAGGCCGTACCTAGAGAACACATCTCCTCTCCAACGTGACTGTCCTGGTCACAAGGCCTCCCTGCTAACCGTCTGCTGTGTTCCAAATTGCACCCGTATTCCCTCTTATAGTGCATTACTTTTGACCAGGGAACTTGAGGCTTTTGTCAAAAGGAGTGCATTATGTAGGGAATAGGGTGCCATTTGGCACGCATACTGAGAAGGCAGCAATGGGCCCCGTCGCCCCAGAGAGAGGCACACACACACACACACACACACACACACACACACACACACACACACACACACACACACACTGTTACTGTTCATTCTCGGGTCAGGGCTGGTGGCTTACCATGGGACTGACACAATGGTCGTCGGGGGGCCAGGCGTGATTTAGTCACCTCTGAAACTTTAACATGCTTAGGATAGGACCTTTCTAATAACGGTGAACCTGGGTAGCACTGTATTCATGTTGGTTCTACATCTATTATAGGGGATTGTTATTGAGAAAAAAGGGATATCTCTTGCACTTTTAGATGACTTGCTATCCGTAAATTCTAGCCGTTGATGCAAGGTTAGTGTGTGTGTGTGTGTGTGTGTGTGTGTGTGTTTTTCTGTGTGTGTGTGTGTGTGTGTGTGTGTGTGTGTGTGTGTGTGTGTGTGTGTGTGTGTGTGTGTGTTTTTCTGTGTGTGTGTGTGTTTTTCTGTGTGTGTGTGTGTTTTTCTGTGTGTGTGTTTTTCTTTGTGTGTGTTTTTCTGTGTGTGTGTGGGCAGTAGGTAAGGATGTGTTAGGATATGGAGGATGGTAAAGCCCTACACTACCTTGTGTCTTAGTGTATATGGTGACTGTTGTTGCCTGGAGGGAGTGTGTCTGCTATGTACGCTTGGTGGAGGAAGAGTGAGGGAATGGAACTGTGACCTACATAGGAAGGGAACAGTATTTTATTGTGGCATGTGACTCCATCCTCATCTACTCCTGGCTTCATTCACAGGCTAGGTAAGACACACACACACACACACACACACACAGGAGCGGCAAAACCACCTAGATATGTCATTGTGGCTAAAAGGAAACTATAACAGCTTCAGGAATTTGTTCAATTAGTCTATTCCAAAACTCCATGGTTCCATAACTCCATGATTCCATAACTCCATGATTCCATAACTCCATGGTTCCATAACTCCATGGTTCCATAACTCCATGGTTCCATAACTCCATGATTCCATAATTCCAATTCCATATTAATTCCAGTATTAATCGCTATAGTATGAGTCACATTAGAACATAATTTCATTGTAGCCATATCTGATCATATATAGGCCAGCATATGGCTATATCCCAAATCCCTATTCCCTTTATACTGCACTTATTTTAACCAGAGCCCTATGGGCTGAAAAGTAGTGCACTATATAGGGAATAGGGTGTCATTTGAGATGCATCCTAAAAGTGTTTTAGACCTGGGGCTGATCTTCACTAGGGGAGCTTTTAGTTAGGTATTGAAGATTGAGCCCTCCCACAGGATGTAATGTAGTTCCTTCCATCATAATTAACTATGGGACTCCGTTCCCCCCCGTCGGCCTCTTTCTTTGCATTTGTTGTGCTATACTGTAATTTAGCTCTTTTTCTGTTTGTATACTCCCCTTATAGTTCGTAATAACAAGTCACTTCTCAGGTGCTACACTTGTCACCCAAAAAACACACAATCATGTACAACATATTATCACCTCAGTCTCAAAGGTTTAACAGACAAAACAGTTGTCAGCCATGTAACACTGGAGCTGCATCTCTTTCCACTGACGGAGAACATTTCTGCTGAAGGCAGCACATCCCAGCCAATGTTTTCTGTGGAAACCAATGGCATTCCACAGTAACCAAAACAGTCCTCTAGTGTAGAGCGGTAGACTGAATGACTGCTATGTCTGAAGCTCTGTCCCCAATGGCTCCCTATTCACTATGTAGTGCACTACTTTTGACCAGAGACCATAGTGCACCACTTTTGACCAGAGCTCCATGTTGGGGATAGAATGCCATTTTAAGCTACCTGAGTGAAGCATGCACCTTTAAAGGGATACTTCGGGATTTTGGCAAGATGAAGTCAGATCAACTTGTAGATACATTTTTTATGTCTCTGTGTCCAGTATGAGGGAAGTTGGAGGTAGTTTTGCGAGCCAATGCTAAATAGCATTACCCATAGACTTCCAGTCATTGTGCTACCTGCTAGCATGCTAGTGCAGTGACTGGAAGTCTGAGTAACGCTACTTAGCAATTGTGCTAGCGCAGGGTTTTGGTTTTTGCCCTAGCGCTACACAGCTGACTCAAATAATCAACTAATCATCAAGCTTTGTGTTAGGGCAACAAACCAAAACGTGTACCTCTTGGGGTCCTGAGGACCGAGGTTGGGGTAACACTGCGCTAGCGCTAGTTAGCAACTTTTTTCAAACCTCACGCAGACGTAACAATGGTATCCACCAGTTCATCTGACTCTGGGGAAGTTTCATGGATCCAGATTCAGCCTAGTCCTACACTAAAGAGCACTTCCAAAGTGAGATTCTATTTTGAGGTTGCTTTTTAGTGCTTAACATGTATGAATGCTATTGCATTGACATTTGAGTCAAGTAGCAGACGTTCTTATCCAGAGCGACTTACAGTAGTGAGTGCAGACATTTTAATACTTTTGTTTTTGTACTACCACAGTGGCCAGATGGTAGTCAGCGGTGAAGTTTCCAATTGACATTTTCACATGCCATCCATTCACCTATTATGTATCACATGTGGAAAAGACAAACTGACCTGACATTTGACTACCAATGTAATCAATGACATTAACAATGTCCATTATCTCATTTCACACAATGCAACATTTTTCGTAATATGATTTCAGATGCTGTATTGTGTTAAACTCATATAATCTAATATCTGTTCTCTTTTCTCTCCTTCCCTTGGTGCCTTCTGATTCCTACTTGGGCCTGCCTTCTCCTTCACAGGTGAGTTTGCACATATAATTATCCTATCAGGCTTTGCTTCCACAGTCAATATTCATGTATAATAATGTCAAGGAAGCATGCTGTAAATGAAACAAATAGAAAGGAAGAGGGCAGGACCTGTGGCAGCAGTGGGACCTCTCCCCCTCCTGTGCTGTGTCTATATCCATCTAATAAGTGACTGTGTATGGGGTAAATTCTATTCCTATCCCCCTCTGTTCTGCTGGCCATGAATACATGGGATTTCCTTCTCTGCTGATGACCACTGTAATGGAATAGCCAAGCCAGACACTAATCTGGACTACGATATACTGTGTGCTTTCAGCTTGTTAAGTGGCAACCAATAAATCTGCTAGCTAAAGGGTCTGTACCAGCTTAGTTAGTTAGGCTAGAAACGGTCTGTACCAGCTTAGTTAGTTAGGCTAGAAACGGTCTGTACCAGCTTAGTTAGTTAGGCTAGAAACGGTCTGTACCAGCTTAGTTAGTTAGGCTAGAAACGGTCTGTACCAGCTTAGTTAGTTAGGCTAGAAACGGTCTGTACCAGCTTAGTTAGTTAGGCTAGAAACGGTCTGTACCAGCTTAGTTAGTTAGGCTAGAAACTGTCTGTACCAGCTTAGTTAGTTAGGCTAGAAAAGGTCTGTACCAGCTTAGTTAGTTAGGCTAGAAAAGGTCTGTACCAGCTTAGTTAGTTAGGCTAGAAAAGGTCTGTACCAGCTTAGTTAGTTAGGCTACAAACGGTCTGTACCAGCTTAGTTAGTTAGGCTACAAACGGTCTGTACCAGCTTAGTTAGTTAGGCTAGAAAAGGTCTGTACCAGCTTAGTTAGTTAGGCTACAAACGGTCTGTACCAGCTTAGTTAGGCTAGAAAAGCTGTCACAAACTAACTATCTGTTGTGATTTGTGAATACAATGACTCACAGCCCAATCGAAACACTAGTTATTTTATCAGAGGTAAACAGGTGAAGGACAGCTAAGAGAATCGAGCAGTCAAACACCTGGAATATGTCTGGGTCACCATCAACATACTCAAGCCGTTAGCTGTACATAGAAACAATGGCAATGTTTCAACATTGCATTGTTATTGAGTGGCACCAAGGGCTACAAGTGCTGTTCCCTCCCTCTGATTACTAATGAGCTTGGCCCTTTGATATAGACTACTAGAGGATGTGTCAGTGTCAGAGAGGGGCTAGATGTCAGTGCTGTAGTCTGAAGACAGCGCTGCCTTCCCAACTGAAGATGCTGCCAAACCTTCACGCCTGCCTGTCTGGCTGATGAGGACACACCACTCTTCCCCTCCAGAGAGGGAGCATAGCCACAGCCTGTTGCCTAGGCAACTGTTGCACAGACAGGGTAGTGCTTGAAGAGAGTTACTGTACACTACCATGCCTCCCATATAAAGAGGAGTTCTAAGTTTCCAAGGTTCAGGTTGTCAACACTGCAGCAGCTCTGCAGATCGCTGTCAGGGGCTGTGTCCCAAATGGCACCTTATTCCCTACATATTGCACTACTGTAGACCAGAGTTCTGTGTTAATGTTTATTCAAAATGCAAAAAAGGTCAAAAGTAGTGCACTACATGGGGAATAGGGTGCCATTTGGAACACAGCCAGGATCACCCATTCACAGTTATCCTAGCTCATCCAACATATTGACATGAGCTTTCTGGATGCCCTTGGCATGTAGGCTGAGAGGCTAATCCTAGCCCTACGGAGATGGAAGTAGAACCAACAACCCTTTGTGTTGGATATCGTCCCGGAGCCATTTTGAAGCAGGGCTTTGATTTCCTGATGACTCAAACTGAATTCTTCCGCTGCTCTGTCGTTCGCTACACACTTCAGTCTGAGACGGCCATCACTGAAGTCCTTTGTTGTATGAGGTGAGGTGTTGTACAAAACAAAGTCATCAGCGATTGGATCATCTCTAACCAATCAGAGGATGTTGTGTTGTGTTCTGACTCTGGCCCAACCAATTGTTTTTGGGATCAATCAGAACGGTAGAATGTTTTTCCGTTCTAGAAATCGCCGTGGAGGTACTCAGATCCAGACTCATTGCGTCGAAGAAACTAACGTCCATGGGCGTGGCGTAGCGTTTGGCCGGAGCAAGGAGTTTGGGTAGCCAGCCGTCCCTGCTCAAACACCTACATTGTCGGCTATCTTGAGGCTAAGTGTTCCAGTCATCTTTGCGTCTGACAATGACGAGTGAGTGGTATGTTGTCCCAGTTGGGTTTTGTGGGAAGAAACAACACTCCTGGGAAATGTCTCCCTATTCCCTACGTAGTGCGCTACTTTTGACCAGGGTGGTGGTGACATGGCCTGCTGACTCTGTCTGCTCCCTCCACTGGGGAGCTCCTCTCGGTCTGGTCTGTTCTATTGTTAGGCAGGTCCTCTTCTCCAGTGTTTGACTAGACCACAATGGAGAGCCAGGTGCAAAGGCCCACTGTTTGCCTTCTCTCCTTTGAAAAGGAATATATAACTTGTTGACACGATGATGTCACACTTTACAGCTCTACGCTAGAAATGAAAGATAAGGAATCAACCCTTTGCTGACAATTCGACAGATGGGGAACTAGGGAAGACTAATCAAACCTGTATAGTTCAGGAAGTTCTCGGTTATAGAAATGCTAGATTTGTTTTATGAATCACTCTTGGCAATAGTCATTTACAATACAATCGTAGCAGAACAAGCCTTTCTCCTTGATGGCAGGCTGGTATTGTCTTTCAGCAGAAGCTGAGCAGTCATCCTCAGATTGATGGCTGTGTCAGACTGCAGAAGGAAGACGGGCTGAGAGGCTATGGATTTTGTTTTTCACTGAGGTCATAATGAAGTATTCTGTAGCCTGTGAGTGTCAGCGCTGTTTAGTTCTGCCTTTTAGGTGAGCAGATCCTCCCACTCCTGTCCAGTGGACTTAATTACAACCAACTAATGACTGTGTTCTGCTCTGCCACGCCTACGGTCTTCCTGATCCGATGTTGACACAGACTCAGGAGTTCAGTTGCGCGATTGATAGAGCAGTTTGAGGAAACTGCGTGCGTCTGTGTAGATCCCCAGAATGGTGGCCAAATCCAGAAGTTCCTTTGACTACGGGAGGTATGGGCCACTCCAGTCCTCGGGGTCCTGATTGGTGTCACACTTTTTCCCCAGCCCCAGCTGACACACCTGACTCCAATGATCAACTAATCATGATCTTCAGTTAAAAATACAATGAGTTTAATCAGCTGTGTTTGCTAGGGATGGGGGAAAAATGTGACACCACTTCTTCCCCCGAGGACTGGAATTGCCCACCCCTGATGTACGATCTTCCTGTTCTGTTGTTGAGACGGAAGTTCAGCTGAAGGTTTGATAGTGCAGTTTTAATGGAAACTGCCTTTGTGTAGAGCCCCTGCAGGGTCGCCAGCTCCACCAGATCCTCTGAGTGCCATAAAGATGGGTTCAGCATGGTGGACAAGTGTGAGGAACCACTTTATTGTGGAAGGAAGAGCAATTTAAACCTGGACCGTGCCTTGCTCCGAGCCCTCAAGTAAGCCTCAAGGGCCCGTTTTTTCTTTAATAATAATGTTCCGATTCTTCTCACAGGAAACCTCACAATGTTAGCAGACTCATCCACACACACACACACACACACACACACACACACACACACACGAAACATATGTTGTGGGAAAATCATTGCATAATTTATTGCGTGCTGTTCGAAAGCACGTGCTCAGTAACTGTGGAAATTCACAGGAAGCCATATGTTTAGTCTTCCCCCGAGTCACATTGCTTTTTGTTGGAGTGACACTCTGGCTTGGGATCAACCTTGTAGCATGTTGTGGTCTCAACCTCAGTTAGTATAGAAGTCTGCCTGTACGTATGCACATGTCACTGATATACAATGACAAGCAGGCGCAGGTCAGTCTAAATAAGGATTTAGGGTGCCATTTGGGACAAAACCTTTCTCATTCCAAAACATGTGAGTGTGAATGGCATGTAGATTATTATAGAGAATGTGTTCTAGACTCCTCTTAGTGGGTAACATCACATTGGTTGTCATTGTAGCATCCTCCCCTCTGTCTGTACTCTAATACCTTCCTAGTCCTAGGATTGGTCTGCGTACCAAATGGCACCCTATTCTCTATATAGTGCACTACTTTTGACCAGGGCCCTTATGGCCCCTTATGAAGGTGGTAGGGTGCCATTTGGGACATTGCCCCCTTGTCTTCCGCATTGTCTCAAGTGATTCAACAGTCCTTGCTGTCCAAACGGTTTAACATTTTTGCTGAACCCATCAGGATAGTACAATCCTTGCTACTCATTCTGTTGCAGAATGCTGCTTTCCGTAGGTTCAGGTTCATTTGATATCTCAGTCGTGTTTGACTTCGTGGAGAGAGAGATTTAGCTGTGCTCTGCTCTGCACTCCTATTCAGGCTCCAAACTGGCGTACGTGGCTGTGGCTGCCTTCCCATACATGGCCAAAATGCATGCAGCGAGCAGATGTCCACAGAGCCAGAGAGAGAGCAGAGTTCTTACACACAGAGGGAGCAGAGTTCTTAGAGAGAGAGAGGGAGGGAGAGAGCAGAGTTCTTACACACAGAGGGAGCAGAGTTCTTACAGAGAGAGGGAGGGAGGGAGCAGAGTTCTTACACACAGAGGGAGCAGAGTTCTTACACACAGAGGGAGCAGAGTTCTTACACACAGAGGGAGCAGAGTTCTTACACACAGAGGGAGCAGAGTTCTTAGAGAGGGAGCAGAGTTCTTACACAGAGAGATAGAGAGGGGAGAGCAGAGTTCTTACACAGAGAGAGAGAGAGAGAGGGGAGAGCAGAGTTCTTACACAGAGAGAGAGAGAGAGAGGGGAGAGCAGAGTTCTTACACAGAGAGAGAGAGAGGGGGGAGAGCAGAGTTCTTACACACAGAGAGAGAGAGAGAGAGAGAGAGAGAGAGAGAGAGGGGAGAGCAGAGTTCTTACACAGAGAGAGAGAGAGAGAGGGGAGAGCAGAGTTCTTACACACACAGAGAGAGAGAGAGAGGGGAGAGCAGAGTTCTTACACAGAGAGAGAGAGAGAGAGGGGAGAGCAGAGTTCTTACACACACAGAGAGAGAGAGGGGGGGAGCAGAGTTCTTACACAGAGAGAGAGTGTCACGTCCTGGCCAGTATAAGGGTTAATTAGTATTGTAGTTTGGTCAGGACGTGACAGAGGGTATTTGTTTTATGTGGTTCAGGGTGGTGTGTTTGGTTAAAGGGTGTTTGATTTAGTATTTCCGGGGTTTTGGTTTATAGTCTATGTTTATGTATTTCTATGTCTAGTCTGGTGAGTGTGTTTCTATGTTGTGTTGATTGGGGTTGGGACTCTCAGTTGAAGGCAGGTGTTGTCTATCTGCCTTTGATTGAGAGTCCCATATATTAGGGTGTGTTTGTGGTTGTTATTTGTGGGTGATTGTTCTGTGTTGAGCCTTAGGCTTTGCCAGACTGTTTTGTTGTTCGTGGTTTCGTTTGTTTGTTATTTTTATACGTTCATTTTTGGAAGTTAATAAATCTCAAAATGAGCATACACGTACCTGCTGCGTTTTGGTCCTCCTTCACCGACGACAACCGTGACAGAGAGAGAGGGGAGAGCAGAGTTCTTACACAGAGAGAGAGAGAGAGAGGGGAGAGCAGAGTTCTTACACAGAGAGAGAGGGGAGAGCAGAGTTCTTACACACACAGAGAGAGTGGGGGGGAGCAGAGTTCTTACACACAGAGAGAGAGAGGGGAGAGCAGAGTTCTTACACACAGAGAGAGAGAGGGGAGAGCAGAGTTCTTACACACACAGAGAGAGAGAGGGGGGAGCAGAGTTCTTACACACACACACAGAGAGAGAGAGAGAGGGGAGAGCAGAGTTCTTACACACACAGAGAGAGTGGGGGGGAGCAGAGTTCTTACACACACAGAGAGAGAGGGGGGGAGCAGAGTTCTTACACACAGAGAGGGAGAGGGGGGAGCAGAGTTCTTGCACACAGAGAGAGAGGGGAGAGCAGAGTTCTTACACACAGAGAGAGAGCAGAGTTCTTACACACAGAGAGAGAGCAGAGTTCTTACAGGGAGAGGGAGCAGAGTTCTTACAGGGAGAGGGAGCAGAGTTCTTACAGGGAGAGGGAGCAGAGTTCTTACAGGGAGAGGGAGCAGACAGGGAGAGGGAGCAGACAGGGAGAGGGAGCAGAGTTCTTACAGGGAGAGGGAGCAGAGTTCTTACAGGGAGAGGGAGCAGAGTTCTTACAGGGAGAGGGAGCAGAGTTCTTACAGGGAGAGGGAGCAGAGTTTTTACAGGGAGAGGGAGCAGAGTTTTTACAGGGAGAGGGAGCAGAGTTTTTACAGGGAGAGGGAGCAGAGTTTTTACAGGGAGAGGGAGCAGAGTTTTTACAGGGAGAGGGAGCAGAGTAGAGAGAGCGGGAGCTTACAGACAGAGCGAGAGAGAGAATTGTTCAGACAGAGAGAGGGAGCAGAGTTCTTACACACAGAGAGGGAGCAGAGTTCTTACACAGAGAGAGGGAGAGAGGGAGCAGAGTTCTTACACACAGAGAGGGAGAGAGGGAGCAGAGTTCTTACACAGAGAGAGGGAGAGAGGGAGAAGAGTTCTTACACACAGAGAGGGAGAGAGGGAGCAGAGTTCTTACACAGAGAGTGCCTAGCAGCACAAACACAGGATACATTAACCTGGAAAAAGAAGTATAAAGGAAACCGCTCGTCTGAAAAGCTAAGGCAGAAACTGTCTAGCTGCAGTATCCTTGATTGAACTCTGAATAGTGGAGCCTATTCCGGCCCTTCAATAATCATTGAATAATGGTGTTTAATGAATCGGTTTCTGCAGATAGTCCAGCGTTTATTTGCCAGGATCGCAACAGGACGTCAGGAGAGTGAGCTCAGACCAGACGAATCAAACAAGCCAGGGCCTTGTGCTTCACTCAGACCAGACTAGTCCTCACACTGACTGGGATTTATCATAGAATATTCAACCCAGACAGAGTTCAATCACATACATTAATACAACTCATTAAATGGACAAAGTGAACCAGTGTGTCTTGGAAAGATTGTTTCATTCTATACTGAACAAAAATATAAATGCAACATGCAACAATTTCAACGAGTTACAGTTCATATAAAGGAAATCAGTTAATTTAAATAAATTAATTAGGCCCTAATCTATGGATTCCACATGACTGGGCAGGGCTGCAGCCATGAGTTTGGCCAGGGAGGCCATAGGCCTACTCACTAGGGAGCCAGGACCAGACAATCCGAATTCATTTTTCCACACTAAAGGGCTTTATTACAGACAGAAATACTCCTCAGCACCCCGCCCCACCCTTCTCAGATGATCCTGCAGGTGAAGAAGCTGGATGTGGAGGTCCTGGGCTGGTGTGGTTACACGTGGTCTGCGGTTGTGAGGGCGGTTGGACGAACTGCCAAATTCTCTGAAATGTTGGAGGCAGCTTATGGTTGAGAAATTAAGATTCAATTCTCTGGCAACAGCTCTGGTGAACATTCCTGCAGTCCGCATGCCAGTTGCACGCTCCCTCAAAACTTGAGACATCTGTGGCATTGTTGTGCGACACAACTACACATTTTAAAGTGGCCTTTTATTGTCCCCAGCATAAGGTTCACCTGTGTAATGATCACACTGTTTAATCAGCTTCTTGATATGCCACACCTGTCAGGTGGATGGATTATATTGGCAAAGGAGAAAGGCTCACATGTAGGGATGTAAACAAATTTGTGCACAACATTTTTGTGTGTAAATATGGGACAAACACTTTACATGTTGCGTTTATATTTTTGTTCAGTGTACATACATTACGTTTCCCTTTTATAGGAAACTGGGCTAAGTTGGATTGTTTTCCTGTGAGACCCGGCCCCTAAAAGCAGCGTCTGGCTGGCCGGCCGGCCCTCTTTGTCACTTGGAGCATACAGGAGGTGAAGTGACAGATTTGGATCACGGGGAACAGGGCCCAGAAATGTGTCACGTTTAAATAACCCAACCGGTCTAATTCAGACCTGAATTATGAATGCACCAGAAAGAGAAGAGGTAGCCTATGGGGAGTCAGGAGAACACTGCCCAGAGACACAATCTGAGGGCCTCACTCTATGAACTTTGGACCTTGACTGTAGCAACAGGGCAGGTAAGACATCTGATCATTGGTTATAATCAGCATCATCACATCAGCGAACAATGTACAGTTTGATTACATTTGGCCTATACTTTAATACGGTGTTTCTTAATCCTGGTCCTGGGGACCCAAGCACCAACTGACTTGATTTATCTATTCAACTCATCATAATTAAATCAGGTGTGTTAGCGCTAGGGCAAACACAGAAATGTGCTTCCCTTTGGGTCCCCAGGACCAAAAATAAGAATCACTACATAAAGCAGCCATCGCAGCTCTATAGATGTACTTTATAATAAAATAATTGGAGAAGATCCCATGAAGACAGCAGGCCGTCTGCACATTGTTCTGCCAGACAGACGGTGCTGGCCCACTGACTGTCCCACAGATGGAGATCTCCGATGTGTTCCTCCATTAGATTAGAGTCCTCTGCTCTGAGGCTCAGACATGATGATGAGAACAGGACTGTTGTCTCTACACACCTCGGCAATCTCCTCTTGAAACAGAGTGGGTTTTTTCTCCCTTTGCTAATCACATGGGTTGCGTCTCAAATGGCACCAAATTCCTTATATAGTGCATAACCTTTGATCAGCGCTGCCGGGAATCAAGTAGTCTGTGTCCGAAATCCCTCCCCTTTCCCTACATTTTGCGGCAATAAGTAGTGCACTATATAGGGAATAGGGTGGCATTTTGGACGTGTATCTCTCTGCTCCTTCTTATCAGCTGTCGGCAGCAGATAAACAGTGAGAAGGCTTAGGGAGTGTCCTAATCAGACCATAATGGCTGCCAAGGTTACCCCAATCCTGTCAGTGGCAAAATGCCTGCTACCGAACCTATCAATCGCAGTGTCTGTAGCACAGTTGTGTGTGTGTCTCGGTGTGTGTATCGGTGTGAGTATTTACCCAGCAGAATCCAAGATAAGAGTGCTGCTGCATCAGTGTTCCATTTTCCCCATCACCAATATGTAATTAAAGATAGGAGGCATCATCACCATAGCAGGCTGTTATTTGAATAAAGCTGGAGTCCTACAGGGACCTGATGCCTGAATATCAGCAGCTCAGATAACACAGAGGCCTCTTAGGACGCTGATCTGGGAGTGTCAGTGTTGAAATGTGTTAGGGGAGGGGTGGATATAGGTGAACGGTCTACATCGTTTCAGCGAACACCTGATCTGAGGTCTGTAAACAATGGAATGTGTAATGATATGCCTCCTGCTGATGGTCCCGCGTGCCTCAGTAGGGTTTTGATTGTTCTGTGTAAAAGGAGTGCACTCACCACTACAAGTTGCTTTGAATAAAAAGCCTTTGTTAAAATGGCATGTATATTATGATGAGACTGATAACCAGCGTTCCTCAGATCTGTACAACTGATTTCTGAACAGCTGGGAATAGTCTATGGCACCCCAGAGTTGTGAGACTTTCATTGTTGTTTTCCTGCCATTTCAGTTGAGACGCTGAAAAACCTCTTCAGTCATGTTCCATAAAAACAATAATGTAACTGAAGCGACGAATGTTTGTCTTTCGGGTGTCAGTTTGGAGTGTAGACTTAACGGAATGGAGATAAATAGCACACCCATCAAGGGCAGGGCGATATGGCCTGAAAATCATATCTCCGTTTTTTTTCCCAAAACTTATGGGCAATTCACAATATACTGTATCTAATTTATTTTTTATTTGTATTTTTTTCTCTAAATAAGCTTTGTTGCTCAATTAAAGGTCAATACACTGCATTTCAAACTGCCAGGAATAATGTAATGAATCCAGGGTATGTAAAATTATACCTAGGCTAAAAGACCCACTAATTATTTTATCAAAATAGTTTAACCTGCTTTTTTTCACTGATCTGGCTTTCATGTCTGTCAAACAAATTTAACCAAAACGATGCAGTAATCAGTAATAATGACCAACAGCTTGTAGCAGGCCTTCTAGAAAATAAACACGGGTCTCATGCACAATCTCTCAAGCACAAGGCCATGTGCTAATGAGTAGCCCGTTAATCTTTATATTTCAAGTTTATTCAAAGTATTGGGTCCATTTGCTTGCTAACAAGGTGGAACAGCTAAACTGTGATAGCTAGACCCTCCTGTCCGTCTCCAACTGTTTGAACAACACAGCCTGTTCACTTTGTTTAGATATGGAAATCAATTGGCCTACCTGGATAAGATTATGTTTATTTCTCCGAATGAGAATGAGTTGCCATTCTTTATATAAATGCCTCTTTTTATGCTCAATGCACAGTTCTAAAACACAGACCAGACGGCTAGCACATAAGTCCGTGGCGAACATGCTGCTAGCGGTACAGCGCGTGACAAACTGAGCGGAAATGTTCATTGATACTCTCGTTTTAGTAGGGTCCGCTCTGTTCTACATTTTGGGAGTTGAGGAAGTAAAAGGGTATCGATAGAAAGGTCAAATTCTCCTCTATTACAGTCAAATCATGTCTGAGCGTTTCGCTGTCCATACGACTGATTTCTGTTGGACCAAACCTCAAATGCAAATAGCGAGTTGAAACTTGTCAGACAGGAAAAAGTGATCTCTCGTCGTTGTTGTGAGGGGCTTGGTGTCTGTGTGAGAGTGGGGAGGTGTACAGTGCACACGGCACAGAAAGAACGAAGGAGACGAGACCAAAAAGACAGAATGCCCATAAAAACAAACAGAAAATAGGAAACCTAGCTTCTAGCGATACAGGTGCTAATAGCTGGAATCTGCTAATGGCACCGGGGTAGGCGAGTCACGCACCATGGTAACCATTGGGGGCACTGGTGGCATTGCGCGCTCTCAGTATAACGCCCGCCTCAAGCTTCAAATAAGGCACAACCAGCACAACCATTTTCACCACACCATCGCTGTTACACCTATAGATAAAGCACTATTTCATCTATACAGCTTTTTACTTTCAGCTTTTAAGCAGAATGTGGTTTGGTTTTGGGAATACCAGAAGTGTCAAACTACACACCCTTTTCTCCACCATTAGAATATTTCAGACTGGTCTCCACAGCGGGCCTCAGACTGGAGAACAAGACCCTGGCTCATCCCAAATGACATCCTATTTCCTTTTATAGTGCGCTACGTTTGACCAGGGCCTTGGGATACATACCCTCTGAGTTCCTGTGAGGAGGGGAGTGCCTGCCTATACGGACTATCTGCAATGACTATATGCCCACTCGCAAGACTATATATACACACACTACACTGACACGCTCACACATAACCCACACACATTCACATACACTACATACGCACACACACCGACAACACAAACGCACACGCATACCAACTCAACACAAACACGCATACACATGTGCACACACACTTTTACATTAATTATCTATCACACTATTATCTGTCCTGATGCCTAGTCACTTTACCCTGCCTTCATGTACATATCTACCTCAAATACCTTATTATTATCTATCCAGATGCCTAGTCACTTTACCCTGCCTTCATGTACATATCTACCTCAAATACCTTATTATTATCTATCCTGATGCCTAGTCACTTTACCCTGCTTTTAAGTGCATATCTACCACATACCCCTGCACAATGATGTGGTACTGGTACTCCCTGTATATAGCTTAATTCTTGTGTATTTTATTCCTCTTGTTGCTGTTTTGTATTATTATTGTTTAACTCTGCATCATTGGGAAGGGCTCGTCAGCAAGCATTTCACAGTTAAGTCTACATCCTTTGTATTCGGCGCATGTGACATCTTTTGTTGTTGTTGATTTGTCTAGTTTCCACTCTATGGAGAGATGTTGAACCCTGGCTGGCTGGGTATAGGAGATGGTTGTGGCAGTGGAAACCTCTGTCAGACATTGAGGTCAGACAAAGAGGAGACTCTGGACACCAGAGAGGAGGGAGAGAGACAGAGGAAACGAGAGGAGGGAGAGAGACAGAGGAAAGGAGAGGAGACGAGAGACAGACCGAGAGGAGGGAGAGAGACAGAGGAAAGGAGAGGAGACGAGAGACAGACCGAGAGGAGGGAGAGAGACAGAGGAAAGGAGAGGAGACGAGAGACAGACAGAGCAACAGAAGAGCAGGACATGGTGAGATGAGTCTACTTTGCAGACGGTCAGGGAGCAGTGACAGCCCCTAGTGTAGAGAGATGGAGATGGACCCATTTCATACTGAAGGGGGGGCTGAACTGAAGTCATTTAATAGTGTTTTATCCTCCATGAAAGATTAATAGGCCTGGCTGGGCTGGCTGGCTGGTGAAGCACCCTGGATAGATGTGAATCATGGTACAGTAGGCCAGGGAGCCAGTGACTGTGGACATGCAGTTCCACGCACACACACCTGCCTCTGGGCTACAAAGAGTCTTCGATTTTCCCAAAGAAAATGGTTGTTTGAAATGTGATGTTTTACAGAGGTCGTTCTTCTACACCGAGTGTACAAAACATTAGGAACACCGGCTCTTTCCATGAGACTGACCAGGTGAATCCAGCTGAAAGCTATGATTCCTTATTGATGTCACTTGTTAAACCCACTTCAATCAATGTCGATGAAGGGGAGGAGACAGGTTAAAGAAGGATTTTTAAGCCTTGAGACATTTGAGACATGGATTGTGCATGTATGCCATTCAGAGGGTGAATGGGAAAGACAAAAGATTTAAGGGCCTTTGAATGGAGTGTGGTATTTTATTTTATATTTCTTTTTAACCTTTATATAACTAGGCAAGTCAGTTAAGAACAAATTCTTATTTACAATGACGTCCTACCAAAATGCAAAAGGTCTCCTGCGGGGATGGGGGCTGGGATTAAAAATATAGGACAAAACACACATCACGACAAGAAAGACAACACAACACTACATAAAGAGAGACAACAACAGCACGGAAGCAACACATGACAACACAGCATGGTAGCAACACAACATGACAACAACATGGGAGCAACACAACATGGCAGCAGCACAACATGGTACAAACATTATTGGGCACAGACAATAGCACAAAGGCAAGAAGGTAGAGACAACAATACATCACATGATCAGCAACAACTGTCAATAAGAGTGTCCATGATTGAGTCTTTGAATGAAGAGATTGCGATAACTGTCCAGTTTGAGTGTTTGTTGCAGCTCGTTCCAGTCGCTAGCTGCAGCAAACTGAAAAGACAAGCGACCCAGGGATGTGTGTGCTTTGGGGACCTTTAACAGAATGTGACTGGCAGAACGGGTGTTGTATGTGGAGGATGAGGGCTACAGGTGTCTCAGATAGGGGGGAGTGAGGCCTAAGAGGGTTTTGAGTGTGTCAAGAACTGCAACGCTGCTGGGTTTTTCACACTGAACAGTTTTGTGTGTATCAAGAATGGTCCACCACCCAAAGGACATCCAGCCAACTTGACACAACTGTCGGAAGCATTGGAGTCAACATGGGCCAGCATCCCTGTGGAACACTTTTGAAACCTTGTAAAGTCAATGCTCTGACGAACTGAGGCTGTTCTGAGGGCAGAATGGGGGAGGGTGCAGCTCAATATTAGGAAGGTGTTCCTAATGTTGTGTACACTTAGTGTGTATCTGGTCTATGGGATATCCATAAACCCATGGTCACTCAGTCTGTGGAATTGGTGAAAGTCCTTTTACATAGAGATCTCATGTACTGTGGTCATATCCATTAGAAAACAAATCTTCATTATATGAATCGCAGTATTTAGGCGAATGTCATCTTTATTCAAATTCACTATCTGTCGCTGTACTAGAGAATATGTTTGGTTTAATGTATGAAATGTAGTCAGTCTGTGAACCAGAATAACTCGGATTATTAGTGCCTCAGTTGGCTCCCCAGTTTTACTGCTCTTAACGTTTTACCATAGACCTTATCAGACTCCAACAACCTTATCAGCTGAGCAGAAAAGGTAAAGCCGGCTATCACTTTAAAGTTATCTATTTATTATAGAAGACATTGAGCCTGTCAATATCATGGAGAATCCTCTGAAAATAAATCAGAGTTATATGGGCACAATGAAGGAAGGTAGCCATGAAAATCAGATGATATAATATAAATAAATAAATCCAGAGCTTCACGTTGAATGGTATCCTCCTCACTAAACGGGACATTGTCCTCCTTACAGGACTTTTAGCTTATCCCCGATAAGGATTTATTCGCTAATTGTCATCTAAGACAGTGTTGAAAGTTAACATACTTTCTCATCTAAGTTTAGTTCCACATATTATTCTAGGGTTACTGGTATCTATGCTTCTGGACCGTCAAAAACAAACATTTTGACACTAACCCTTCCTGTTGAGGTAGAAAGAAGCTGTACACTGTTGCTTAGATAGGCAGTGGAGTATGTAAGGACAAGGCTGCGTTGCTATGGAGAGGGTAGTCTGTTGTAGAAATGCAGAATGTAAACTTTGGCGCACAGGTCTGGGGCTGCGTCTCAAATGGTACCCTCTTCCCTGTGTAGTGCCTATGTGCCCTGGTCAAAAGTAATGTACTATTCAGGGAATAGGGTGCCATTTCGGACTCAGCCTGGGCCTGTCCGCGTGGTTAAAGCCCTGTTAAAAGCATGGAGCGCTAGGTTGACTGGCATGCCTCCAGTCACCCCCAGGCTGTATCCCAAATGGCACCCTATTCCCTATATAGTGCACTACTTTTGACTAGACCCCTGCGTAGAAAACAAGGTACCATTTGGGACAGAACCCCAGTCTCTCATCACATTCCCCACTGCGGACCACCTGCTGGACACGGCTATATGGTGAGGTAATGTTACCCTTCCCTATCCAGCCATCCTTCATTCACTGGAGCAGTTTATACATGCGTCTATGGTTTATACCTGTTTGTGTTGTTAGTTGTCTAAACATTTCACTCAGGGTGAATGTGCTGAGAGTCAGCAGTTCCAACAGCATTTTCCTAGTCGGACTTTACTATCTTACCTCAGACCATCCCTTTCCTGAGACGCACAACTTAACTAAGACTCTGTAACTGACTACTACACCTATCCTTGGCAGGTCTCACTGTTTAGGTTTGAGGAGAGCTGAAACCTTTTATAGCTCACTTGTTTACACTGTTCTCTGTTCGTTCAGAGGCTTTACCCAACTCAATGGTGTGTCTACGGTTAACTACATCCTTCAGTGTCCTCAGACAAGGTCCTGTGGCCTCAACTGCCTCCACATTGACAAGTTACTCCTGTCAACTGTCATTACCTGCCCTCTCATTTGGGCTCATTACACTGTTACACAGGGAGCACCATAATGATATTACCGTGGCAACGCTGCTCCAGTGACCTCTCCGTAATGAAACTGGCGAAGGGACTTAAGATACGTAGTGCAATATGAAATACTAGAAGACAGTCAGAAATCAGTCTCTGTCCTCACTTACCCTTCTGCAGAGTTTGGGAGAGAGAGAGAGAGAGGGGGGACTCGGTCTGGAGGACTGGAAGCTGCTGAATTACTGCTACCTTATGGACCAGGAGGTATGGTGGTGAGGAGATCATCAAATACATTACACCAGTGGCCCTGCTACTGCCAGCCACCAAGGTCAACCCGCCTCAACGGAGTCACCTGGAGGATTACTATTAGGCAGTTATTAATATGCAGGCCACAGCCCTGTTTATTTACCAGAGGCATATCTAAATGTGCAGTTGCTGGCCTTGACTTCCACTCGATGGCTGAGGTACTGTACGTCTCTAGGGTGACGGATGCCTGTTCGGGTGGAACTGACGCCCCACGTTCCACAACGTGACCCCCTTCCCTCTTTTCGAGGAGCGGGCACCGGGGGTGGGTGGCCACACCAGATGAGATTAGGAGGTGCTGCAGTGCGTGCGCGGCCGAGCCACCAGAGATAACAGACAGGAGAAACACTGACAGGGCAGGCACATCCACCCACCTCCTCCTGAGACACACAGGCCTAGCCCTAACATACAGAAGACCAACGTTTGTGTGTTGACTGATTCCCAGTATTTCTACAGTGCTATAACACTAAGTAACATTGTTCACCGTGTTGAATATCTCCAGTGTTTCCACATGAGCCAGCCAGCCTCTGGTGTTTCACTATCAGTTATGCTGACATTTTGAAGTGTGGCCAGCACTATTCTGCTTCCCAGGACTCAGAGGAGTATGGAGATAGCAGCCTCAGTGACTGGAGTGTGGAGGTCACAGTGGATGCATAAAGTCCCTGCACTGACAGCAAAGCTCTGATCTGCGTCTCAAATGGCACCCTACGCCCTTTATAGTGCACTACTTTTGACCACAATTCAATAGGTTGCCAGTTGGGACGCATCCGACACTGCCTGCTAATACTGGGCTCAAGTTAATATAAAGGTGTCCAAATCATAGAGGTCCGAGCTGGTGGGACTCTCCGCATGTATTATGATACTGTATCTCTCTGTTACCATGGCTCAGGGGGGAATTTGAGTCCGTGCAGATGTTGTCTTTGTCCCAAAAGGCACCCTATTCCCTACATAGTGCATTACTTTTGACCAGAGCCCCTTTTGACCAGAGCCCCGTGGTCAAAAGTAGTGCACTATGTAGGGAATTGGAAGCCATTTGGTACGTAGCAAGTGTGGGTTTGTGTTTTACAGTAGGGGGGAGGAACGTTTAGGCACTGCGAATGGAATGCTGACAGAGCTCAAACAGTGTTTAGCTGTACTGTATTTTGCCGGTACTGTAGGACTTGTGGGTCAACCCCCAGCTGCTGTTACCCGAGGTCCTTTAAGGATCTACAATCTATACTACTGGATCTAGTCTTACTACATGTCATCTAGTGTGAAGAAAATACACATCCTAAACGACCTCCGATTTGTTTCTCTGAGCTGGAGGAGTGATAGGGACAGTTTGCAGTGGCGTGGGATCACAATAGCTCGGCTATTTTAGCCTTTGGCTGAGCTGACATTAACAGGAGAGTTAGGAGACGTTGCGTTAATGGGTTTATTTTACATAGGTGGGTTCTGATAGGCGGCCCACTTGGAAACATGTGGCGCAGCTGTGTGCTTTTAAACCTAGGACTGAGTCCCAAGTTGCACCCTATTCGTATGTAGTGCACTACTTTTGACAAGGGGCTCTGGTCAAAAGTAGTGCACTATACAAGGATAGGGTGCCATTTGGGAAGCGTCTCTACTCCCCAGGTCATGCTGAGAGCTGTATGTGAAAATAAACCCAGTTGGTTCATAGGCTCCTGCTACTAACTGTTTCAACATAACTTATAGTAGTTGAGTTCTTTATTAGTTTCTAACCCATGCTGCCTTTGGTATTTGGACTGCTGCCCAAAGAAGGGATGCAGCGCCATCAAGACAGACGTTCTCAGCAGAGAATGTGACCACCGAAACCACAGCTAAAAGAAGTCAATTATCATCCAATCCAGTACCTTTGTTATGTAATTTCTTTCACAGTGAACCAAAATAAGATGTTATAGTTGCCCATTTCTGTGCTTCGTAATGCCCTCTGGCTGAGTGCTGTCTGACTATGGGACTTGTACTATGGTTAAATCCTCCCATGCTCCGCCATGCTCCGAGTGGGGGTTTGTGTGTGTGTGTGCGCGTTAGTGTGTGGTCAGTCGGTTGTGTGTGTGTGTGTGTGTGTGTGTGGGTGTTAAGTACAGTAGTATCGTCTCTGGCAGGATGTCTGTGTCTTGACTGGGTCTTCTTGACCGCAGCCTCCTCAGCACCTCTGTGTTTTGTCTGAGCATCCTGTTTTTCTCCAGACAGACAGACAGCAGGATCCACCTGCACCCCCAGGACACCCCAGCCCCCTGTCTGTCTGTCTGTCTGTCTGTCTGTCTGTCTGTCTGTCTGTCTGTCTGTCTGTCTGTCTGTCTGTCTGTCTGTCTGTACAGACTTTTATGTAATTGAATCTCTCCGGTTACATAGCCTCATCATGAATGAAGAGGCCTACACATACAGATGCACTGTCTGTCTATCTGACTGACTGGTTCGGATTCAAACCCAATGCCGACTATCCAGCAGATGCATGTTCCTGTGTTCCATAATAGTCATGAATGCAGAGGTACACATACAGGTGTACAGAGCAGTGTGCTAACAGCTAACCCTGTGTCCTTCCTTTGTTGGTTGTTCCTAGCAGGGTCAGGGAAAGTTCTCCCCTAGTAACTTCACAAATTAGCCTCCTTTTAATCCCCTGATTATGTCTCAATGGCTGCGTCCCAAATTGCACCCTATCCCTTATATAGTGTACTACTTTTGACCAGAGCCCTAAAGTAGGTCACTATGTAGGGGATAGGGTGCAATTTCAGATGCAGACATTGACTCTTGCAGTTATTGTCCACTTTCTCTATTATCTCTATATGTACTGAACAAAAATATAAACGCAAATGCAACAATTACAAAAATTGGACTGTTACAGTTCGTATAAGGAAATCAGTCAATTGAAATAAACTCATTAGGCCCTAATCTATGGATTTCACATGACTGGGAATACAGATATGGGGTGTGGATCAGTCAGTATCTGATGTGACCACCATTTGCCTCGTGCAGCGCAACACATCTTCTTCGCATAGACTTAATCAGGCTGTTGATTGTGGCCTGTGGAATGTTGTCCCACTCCTCTTCAATGGCTGTGTGAAGTTGCTGGATATTGGCGGGAACTGTCGTATACGTCGATCCAGAGCATCCCAAACATGCTCAATGGGTGACATCTGGTGAGTATGCAGGCCATGGAAGAACTGGGCCATTTTCAGTAATTGTGTACAGATCCTTTAAACAATTTTTTTACATTTGATTTCTTATTTACAATGACTGTCTACCCCGGCCAAACCCGGACAACACTGGGCCAATTGTGCGCCGCCCTATCGGACTCACAATCACGGCCAGATGTGATACAGCCTGGATTCAAACCAGGGATTGTAGTGATGCCTATTGCACTGAGATGCAGTGCGTTAGACTGCTGTGCCACTCGGGAGCCCTGAAACATGAGGTGATGGTGTCAGATAAATGGCACGACAATGGGCCTCAGGATCTCATCACAGTATCTCTGTGCATTCAAATTGACATAGGTAAAATGCTTTGATTTAGTAGCATCGATAAAATGTAATTGTTTGTTGTCGGTAGCTTACGCCTGCCCATCCCATAACCCCACCGCCACCATGGGGCATTCTGTTCACAACATTGATATAAGCAAACTGCTCACCCACGACCCCATACACATGGTCTGCGGTTGTGAGGCTGGTTGGACGTACTGCCAAATTCTCTAAAAATTACTTTGGAGGTGGCTTATGGTAGAGAAATTAACATGACATTTTCTGGCAACAGCTCTGGTTGACATTCCTGCAGTTAGCGTGCCAATTGCACGCTCCCTCAAAACTTGAGACATCTGTGGCATTGTGTTGTGGGACAAAACTGCACATTTTAGAGTGACCTTTTATTGTCCCCAGCACAAAGTTCACCTGTGTAATGATCATGCTGTTTAATCAGCTTCTTGATATGCCACCTGTCAGGTGGATGGATTATCTTGGTAAAGGAGAAATGCTCACTAACAGGGATGTAAACAAATTTGTGAACAAAATTTGAGAGAAATAAGCTTTTTGTGCATATGGAACATTTCTGGGATCTTTTATTTCAGCTCATGAAAGGCCCAGAGGCACAAACACAGGCTGACACTGTATGTAGTCCACTTCATTAGCATGTTGAGATGTAAATTACATGCTAGCGCACTAGTCTTATAGGTAACTTTCAAAATAATGGAAACACTTGAGTAAATGAGGGATGTAAAGTATATTTAAAAACAGATGCTTCCACACAGGTATGGTTCCTGAGTTAAGGGGGGTGTGCCAGCAAGTCACATGGATGCGCCCCAAATGGCACCCTATTCCCTATATAATGCACACATTTTTGACCAGAGCCCTGTGTTTACTATGACAGCGATAATGTTGACAGTGGAATTTTGCTGTGCCTGTGTGTGATTTTGTTTTTGTTGTCGGTTGTCAATATGTATCTGACTCCTGACGGAGGGTTGGAAGTCATTTGGCTGGTGAATGCACCCTAAACATCACCATTGTTCAATGGAATTGACGAGGCTGTTTGTTTCTGAACCTGACACGGAGCCCTTGTGAGCCCGGTGGACATAGCGCAGACAGACCGATAAGAACTTTGTTAGTCGAAGGCAGAGTTGGGTAGGTTACTTTCTAAATGTAATCCGTAACTAGTTACCTGTCCAAATTTGTAATCAGTAACGTAACTTCGATAGGGCCGCCCCCTGCTGCTAATAGTTTTGGAGGAAGGTGGTAGCAGAGTGTCTGTGTTGACCTGCGGCTCTTTCTATGGTCCTTAGGGAACAGTATCTAGCCATGACTGGGCAGTAGAACTCTCTAACAAACTTCATGCAGGCTGTGCCCGCTAGATATGCTTTTCCTTTCGTCAATCAGTACTCTGTAGGAGGACTTGTCTGCAGTTAGAAAGGCTGTGAGGCTCAGAGCTCTGCATAATTGGTGTGTCACTGTGAACATGCAAAGGTTCTTGCAACCACTATGCTCAGAACTGGTGTGTTGACCAGCTGACTAAAACCTACCATTAGTTGCAGATTCATTAAATCTGACATGTTTGTGTCATCTTCATTTCTCTTTGTTAGACTTTCTCTCTCTCTCTTTGACTCCCGGGTCTTCCTCTGCTGCATCTCCCTTCCCATCTCTGTCCCTTTCCTGGTAACTTTGTGCATATGCTCCTCTGGTGGGGAGGGTGGTTTGGTTGGTTGGTAGAGTGTGTGGATGGGAGCTGGAAAAAACACATCCACACTGCAGAGCCCCAAGGGACAAGCCCTGGGCAACCCCGCCGGACGGATCCATGCAGCAGACCCACAATCACCACGGAAACCTTCCTAGAGTCCTGGCACAACGCTCTGTTTCTCTGTCCCCCACTCCAAAGGGAGAGCAAGACACTCCCAGGCATTTTACACATGTGGACAAGGAAACCTGAAACACCCCTGTGATGCCCGCATCCCCCGCTCCCCTGCCAACATCGCACATCAAATTAAAATGACAAAATGAAAAGGGATCTGGCCAGGGGTGCGTAGGATGTCTGTACCCACAGAATGGGAAATTTCTATTAAAACCGTTGGGAGGGAAGGAAAGGGACACAGTTGTGAAGCAGGCAGGACAATGCCTCTCCCCCTCAGGAGGCTGAAAAGATTTGGCATGGGCCCTCAGATCCTTAAATAGTTATACAGCTGCACCATTGAGAGCATTTTGACACCTGCTTGGCATCCGACTGCAAGGCGCTACAGAGGGTAGTGTGAATACCAGGCGGTGCTGCTGCTACAGTTTATCTATCCTGTTGACTAGTCACTTTATTCCAAGTTAACTATATGTACATACAGTTGAAATCAGAAGTTTACATACACTTAAGTTGGAGTCATTAAAACTCATTTTTCAACCATTCCACAAATTTCTTGTTAAGAAACTATAGTTTTTGCAAGTCGGTTAGGACATCTACTTTGTACATGACACAAGTAATTTTTCCAGCAATTGTTTACAGACAGATTATTTAACTTATAATACACTGTATCACAATTCCAGTGGGCCAGAAGTTTACTGTATTGTTACTAAGTTGACTGTGCCTTTAAACAGCTTGGAAAATTCCAGAAAATTATGTCATGGCTTTAGAAGCTTCTGATAGGCTAATTGAAATAATTTGAGTCAATTGAAGGTGTACCTGTGGATGTATTTCAAGGCCTACCTTCAAACTCAGTGCCTCTTTGCTTGACATCATGGGAAAATCAAAAGACATAAGCCAAGACCACAGAAATAAATTGTGGACCTTCACAAGTCTGGTTCACCCTTGGAAGCAATTTCCAAACGTCTGAAGGTACCACGTTCATCTGTACAAACAGTAGTACGCAAGTATAAACACCATGGGACCACGCAGCCTTCA
>NC_042977.1:20691057-20838557 GCF_901001165.1 Salmo trutta
GCTATGGGTGTCACGTTAGACTTTTATGTCATTATAACTCTGGCTCCAATACTTATGTTTTCCACAGTGACAGAAATGAGATACAGTTCAATGTATAGCATTCCCTTGGCCTGCAGGGAAGAAAAGGTTAGGCCAGACTGTTACTCTCTCAGCACTAAAATGGCTGCCGAAGAATGTTGGCACCTCTGTAGACTATGCTGTGGTGAGCAGAGAAGGAGATGCACATTCTCTCCAGTTCCCATGTTTCTAACAAATATGCTTCTCAGGTCTCTGATCACTCTGTGGCCTGCTCTCCCTATTATCCCTCCCACGCCTTCCAAGACCCAGAAATAAATGTCTTTAAAAAGACAGGAAAAAATATTCAACATGCTTCTGTACTCTGGCTCTTTTTAGATGTATTTACTTCCCAGTTATGTCTGTTGGATTGGTATCATGGTTAAAGCTTTCCATCCCCCTCCCTGTTTAAATATTGATGGCTTTACAGGGCCATGTGTTATTATGGATCAGGCAGTGTGAACAGCGGCTAGAGGTTACGTTTCAGTGTTTCCCTCTTCAGCTACGGCTCTGTGGCTCTGGGGGCTGATCATCAGCCTCTCCATGTCTTCGTCCCAAATGACTCCCTATTAAGTGCACTGCGGCCCATAGGGCTCTGGTCAAAGTAGTGCACTAGAAATGGAATAGGGTGCCATTTGGGATTCACACGATCAGACCTCCATTACCACACAGCACATCACATCTCACATCTCAAAGTCCCAGCCAGGCACTTCAAAGTGCAGGCTGAGGAAAACGCAACAAGACAATAGACGAAGAGATAAGAAGAAGGGGGGGGGGTAGTTGATAAACAAGACGCCACCAATCTCGTTGATCAATGAAGGGTGTTTAGGGATGCCAGGTCCTGGTTTTAAGAGATTAAAACCACCATTGTTTTAGCAGCTTAGAGTGGTATTTCCTCTTCACTTGACAGCTAGGATGTATCCCAAATGGCACCCTATTCCCTATATAGTGCACTACTTTTGACCATAGCCCTATGTACCTTGGTCAAAAATAGTGCACTATATAGGAAGTGGGGTGTCATTTGACACTCGGCACTATGCCATGCCAAGCACTGCAGCAGACCTTCCAAACTCATGAAAATATCAGACATAGGTTGTGTCCCAAATGGCACCCTATTTCCTATCACTCTATGTCCTATTTAGTGCACCACATTTGACCAGGGCTCTAGTCAAAAGTAGTGCACTTTATAGGAAGTAGGGTGCCATTTGGAACTTAGTCATAATGTGCCTATATGTTATAGGCAGAGCCAGTCCCAGCTAGCTAGCTGTGGGACCTGGGTCCACGAGGGCTGAAGGCTCAACTGGTGTTGTTCCTGCTACCTTTCTCAACCAAACTGACTGGAAAGTATCAAAATACACTTTTTTGTGGTTTGGAAGTGACCTCAACTGTGTGGAGTAAAATGGTTTCTGGGAGCTCAGACAGGTCTAAAAACACAAGGGAAAGAAAGCTGCCTCGTGAGACAGTGAGTGGTCAACCTCCCGCTTACCTTGTTTCAGAGCGGCTGAACCTGCCCTGCATCTCCAGTCAAGGTGTTAGTGAATCCCCATGCAGGCTGGAAAAGCCCAGTTCATCAGTGGAGGCTGCTGAGGGGAGGACGGCTCATAGTAATGGCTGGAATGGAGTGAATGAAATGGAATCAAAAACATGTGTTTGTTGCAATAACGTTCACTCCATTATTATGAGCCGTCCTCCCCTCAGCAGCCTCCAGTGCGGATCACAGTAGCATGGTGAGTGTGAGGTTATTGCCTCTGGAAATAGCTAATCTGGCTGGCTGTGGTTGACTAAAGCACCAGAGTGCATACCAAATGACACCCTGTTCCCTATTTAGTGCACTACTTTTGACCAGGGTCCAACAGCTCTTGTCAAAAGTAGTGCACTATATAGAGAATAGGGTGCTGTTTGGGACTCGCACTCAGCCATATGCATGTATGCACATAGTACATATAGGTCCATGCGTTAACGAAGCACTGTGCCGAGTGTCTGTCGTTGTGTTGATGCTGTTCGTTCACGGCTGACTGCGCTGGCCTATTTATGTGGCTGAGCGCCACGCCACCGTTCAATGCCTTGGTTCTCTGCCATCAGTCAAACACCACACTGGTGGGACTGCCTGTCAGTTCTCCCTCTGCTTGCATTGTCTCGAAACATTTCCAGCATGGCACCTAGACACACACATCGTACAGAACGACGTGAGATAGAACCCTGCCACCTGATGTTTCATGGTGTATGAATGTGTAAATGGTGTATAACCCCAAACTAATACTGACCTCAAATCTGTGCCCGATGCAACATTCCCTAGAAGGAAAAGTCTGAAAAACAACAGCATATTTATGATGGTATATAGAACAATGCCGCTGGATGGCCCTTTAACAAAATAACGGAGACTTTCCACATAAAGACTGTCACATGGAATCCAGTGGCGTCACATTGACTCAGTGATTACTTTGGCTTTATTTTCCACAAGGAGGAAAAAGCTGCTTTGCTCTTCTCTTCTCTCTATGTATAGATGGGGACATTCTGGACATGGACAGACAGATGTTATATAAAGTAGTAGAGGACTAGAGAGTCTAAATAACTAATGCCACACTGTTTTACTGACAGGATTACCAACCAAGGCTTTTCTCTGGTAGCGTCCCAAATCGCACCCTATTCCCTACGTAGTGCACTACTTTTGACCAGGGACCATAGGCGTCTGGTCAAAAGTAGTGCACTACAATAGGGTGCCATTTAGGATGGATCTCTGATTCTCTGTGTGTGGAGCTAGCGCGGTCGGCTAGAAAAATATTACGGAGCAGCATAAGCGGAGGGAATTAGCCACTGGTTGGCTGATTTAGTAAATCCTGGCGAGAAGGTTTTACGCAATGCTAGACATCTTCATTAGCTAGACAGCCACTTCTTCAGCCGTGAAATGAAATCAATGAGCTGGAAAATAAACCAATTGTTATTTGTTGGCAGGTATACTAGTTTCGGACTGTTCAATCAAATGTCCACCATACAATTGTTTCTATTTATTTATCCTCTTTTTATTATTTGGTGGCATTGGTAGGAAGGTATCATGCATCATGAAGTCCTAGTTGTTTAGCAGATATAGTGCTGTCTCACTAGATAAGCCAGGTGCTCTTTCATCCTGTGCCATATACTCAAACAGCTGAAAAGTAGGCATAGTCCAACTCCAGTCTAACACACCGCTGGAGAGGCTCTCCAGAGAGTTGAAGGATTCAGTTCGCCGTGTTGCTATGTATCACTGTAGCCTATTATGTCTGGTTTTGAGCTTGGAGTCTGTTTGATAAGGCACTCCCATGGTTAAACCCAATGGCCTTTAGGGTATTACCAAACATTCTAGTTATCACTAAAGTAGCTTTCGTTCATAGCCTCAGTCTGAAAAGCACTATTCTCACGATATAGCTCACCACCACGATATAGCTCACCACCACGAAATAGCTCACCACCACGATATAGCTCACCACCACGATATAGCCCACCACCACGATAAAGCTCACCACCAAGATATAACTCACCACCACGATATAACTCACCACCACGATATAACTCACCACCACGATATAACTCACCACCACGATATAACTCACCACCACAATATAACTCACCACCAAGATATAACTCACCACCACGATATAACTCACCACCACGATATAACTCACCACCACGATATAACTCACCACCACCATATAACTCACCACCACCATATAACTCACCACCACGATATAGCCCACCACCACAATATAACTCACCACCACGATATAGCCCACCACCACGAAATAACTCACCGCCACGATATAGCCCACCACCACGATATAGCCCACCACCACGATATAACTCACCACCACGATATAACTCACCACCACGATATAACTCACCACCACGATATAACTCACCACCACGATATAACTCACCACCACGATATAACTCACCGCCACGATATAGCCCACCACCACGAAATAACTCACCACCACGATATAACTCACCACCACGATATAGCCCACCACCACGAAATAACTCACCGCCACGATATAACTCACCGCCACGATATAGCTCACCGCCACGATATAACTCACCACCACGATATAGCCCACCACCACGATATAACTCACCACCACGATATAACTCACCACCACGATATAACTCACCACCAAGATATATAACTCACCACCACGATATAGCCCACCACCACAATATAACTCACCACCACGATATAGCCAACCACCACGATATAGCCAACCACCACGATATAACTCACCACCACGATATAGCCCACCACCACGATATAGCCCACCACCACGATATAACTCACCACCACGATATAGCTCACCACCACGATATAGCCCACCACCACGATATAGCCCACCACCACGATATAGCCCACCACCACGAAATAGCTCACCACCACGATATAACCCACCACCACGATATAGCCCACCACCACGATATAACTCACCGCCACGATATAGCTCACCGCCACGATATAGCTCACCGCCACGATATAGCTCACCGCCACGATATAGCCCACCACCACGATATAACTCACCACCACGATATAGCCCACCACCACGAAATAACTCACCGCCACGATATAACTCACCGCCACGATATAGCTCACCGCCACGATATAGCTCACCGCCACGATATAGCTCACCACCACGATATAGCCCACCACCACGATATAGCCCACCACCACGATATAGCCCACCACCAAGATATAGCTCACCACCACGATATAACTCACCACCACGATATAGCCCACCACCACGAAATAACTCACCGCCACAATATAGCCCACCACCACGATATAACTCACCACCACGATATAGATCACCGCCACGATATAGCCCACCACCACGATATAGCCCACCACCACGATATAACTCACCACCACGATATAGATCACCACCACGATATAGCCCACCGCCACGATATAGCCCACCACCACGATATAACTCACCACCACGATATAGCTCACCACCACAATATAGCCCACCGCCACAATATAGCCCACCACCACGATATAACTCACCACCACGATATAGATCACCGCCACGATATAGCTCACCACCACGATATAGCCCACCACCACGATATAGCCCACCACCACGATATAGCTCACCACCACTGGACTGGGATTGGTGGTAGTTTTGTATTTTGATTTCGATTCACTAAAGTAGCTTTTGTTTGGAGAGCCTCAGAAAAGTCCTCTGTTCTCACGATAGCCCATCACCCCTCTCAAAAAACACAATGTTGGTTGGTGGTAGTTGGTATTTTGATTTTCCCTAACCGATCACAGTTCAGTGCCACAAAATGCCAGGGAGAAGTCATGTTACGCGGTTGGCAGTCATTTACTGTAGGCCTATAACCTCGTCCATCAGCCAGCTCTCTCTCTATGTGGCAGCACTTGAACGTGGGGACAGGGTTACTGACTGTATAACACTGTCCACTCATCTGTACTTGCTGTGTGTAGGCTAACCTCCCAGTACTGACAATGGCTGCATCCCAAATAACACACTTTTACCTATATAGTGCACCCTATGGGCCCTGGTCGAAAGTAGCGCACTTCATAGGGATTAGGGGTGTCATTTGAGACATTGACAATGGCTGTGCTCTTCACAGTTGTGTGCCACAGTTGGCAGCGTCCTGTCTGTCCTGTCTGTCCTGTCTTCTCTCCTGATAGCACTAACTCCAGATCACTACGCTCCGGCTCAATGAAGGTTTACGGCCTGTGACAGGACAGGAGACCTGGGTTCGTCCCCAAATGGCACCCTATTCCCTTTGTTGTACACTGCTTTTAACCTTGGGCCATGTCCAAATACCCATACTTGTATTCTAAATAGTAGTCTTTTTGGGTGTGCGAAAATAGGAAGTTTGATAGTTTAGGAAATTTGGAAAATAGTGCTTTAAATGCCAGGATGTCATAGTAATTTCGTCTTTTCATCAAGTAGAATTTGCTGCATGCTATTGAGGAAGAGAATCGACTTTTCACCCCAGTGTATTTGACAACAGCTGATAATCAGATAGTTCTACAAAAATGAACAATGAAGGGAACAAGGCCAATTAGATTACTCTTTCTCAGTATGAAGGGAACAAGGCCCGTTAGATTACTCTTTCTCAGTATGAAGGGAACAAGGCCCGTTAGATTACTCTTTCTCAGTATGGAGGGAAGAAGGCCCGTTAGATTACTCTTTCTCAGTATGGAGGGAACAAGGCCTGTTAGATTACTCTTTCTCAGTATGGAGGGAACAAGGCCCGTTAGATTACTCTTTCTCAGTATGGAGGGAACAAGGCCCGTTAGATTACTCTTTCTCAGTATGGAGGGAACAAGGCCTGTTAGATTACTCTTTCTCAGTATGGAGGGAACAAGGCCCGTTAGATTACTCTTTCTCAGTATGGAGGGAACAAGGCCCATTAGATTACTCTTTCTCAGTATGGAGGGAACAAGGCCCGTTAGATTACTCTTTCTCAGTATGGAGGGAACAAGGCCCGTTAGAATACTCTTTCTCAGTATGGAGGGAAGAAGGCCCGTTAGATTACTCTTTCTCAGTATGGAGGGAACAAGGCCCGTTAGATTACTCTTTCTCAGTATGGAGGGAACAAGGCCCGTTAGATTACTCTTTCTCAGTATGGAGGGAACAAGGCCCATTAGATTACTCTTTCTCAGTATGGAGGGAACAAGGCCTGTTAGATTACTCTTTCTCAGTATGGAGGGAAGAAGGCCCGTTAGATTACTCTTTCTCAGTATGGAGGGAAGAAGGCCCGTTAGATTACTCTTTCTCAGTATGGAGGGAACAGGGCCTGTTAGATTACTCTTTCTCAGTATGAAGGGAACAAGGCCCGTTAGATTACTCTTTCTCAGTATGGAGGGAAGAAGGCCCGTTAGATTACTCTTTCTCAGTATGAAGGGAACAAGGCCCGTTAGATTACTCTTTCTCAGTATGGAGGGAACAAGGCCTGTTAGATTACTCTTTCTCAGTATGGAGGGAACAGGGCCCGTTAGATTACTCTTTCTCAGTATGGAGGGAACAGGGCCCGTTAGATTACTCTTTCTCAGTATGGAGGAGTAGTACGTTGATATTTGTTCCTTACTTTTTACGTTTTTACTAAACAGTACATTCTGAATAGTATGTCATACTTTTAGTACACATTGACATTTTAGTAAGTTGGCAGGTAGGTGGCAGGTAGGTAGGTAGGTGGCAGGTAGGTAGGTAGGTGGCAGGTAGGTAGGTGGCAGGTAGGTTATAGGTAGGTAGGTGGCAGGTAGGTGCAGGTAGGTGGTAGGTAGGTGGTAGGTAGGTGCGGGTAGGTGGTAGATAGACGGCAGGAAGGCGGCAGGTAGGTAGGTGGCAGGGAGGTGCAGGTAGGTTGCAGGTAGGTAGCAGGTAGGTGGTAGGTAGGTGGCAGGTAGGTGCAGGTAGCTGTTAGGTAGGTGGTAGGTAGCTGGCAGGTAGGTAGGTGACAGGTAGGTGCAGGTAGGTACAGGTAGTTGCAGGTAGGCAGCAGGTAGGTGGCAGGTAGGTACAGGTAGGTGCAGGTAGGTATTAGGTAGGTGGTAGGTAGCTGGCAGGTAGGTAGGTGACAGGTAGGTGCAGGTAGGTACAGGTAGTTGCAGGTAGGTGGCAGGTAGGTTGCAGGTAGGTGTTAGGTAGGTGGCAGGTAGGTGCAGGTAGTTACAGGTAGGTGTTAGGTAGGTGGTAGGTAGCTGGCAGGTAGGTAGGTGACAGGTAGGTGCAGGTAGTTACAGGTAGGTGTTAGGTAGGTGGTAGGTAGCTGGCAGGTAGGTAGTTAGGTGACAGGTAGGTACAGGTAGTTGCAGGTAGGTAGCAGGGAGGTGCAGGTAGGTAGGTGGTAGGTAGGTGGCAGGTAGGTGCAGGTAGGTGTTAGGTAGGTGTTAGGTAGGTCTTAGGTAGGTGGTAGGTAGCTGGCAGGTAGGTAGGTGACAGGTAGGTGCAGGTAATTGCAGGTAGGTGCAGGTATGTGATAGGTAGGTGGTAGTTGGTGCAGGTAGGTGGTAGTTAGACGGCAGGTAGACGGCAGGTAGGCGGCAGGTAGGCGGCAGGTAGGTAGGTAGGTGGCAGGGAGGTGCAGGTAGGTGGCAGGTAGGTAGCAGGTAGGTGGTAGGTAGGTGGTAGGTAGGTGGCAGGTAGGTGCAGGTAGGTGGTAGGTAGGTGGTAGGTAGCTGGCAGGTAGGTAGGTGACAGGTAGGTGCAGGTAGGTACAGGTAGTTGCAGGTAGGCGGCAGGTAGGTGGCAAGTAGGTGGCAGGTAGGTGCAGGTAGGTGGTAGGTAGCTGGCAGGTAGGTGGGTGACAGGTAGGTGCAGGTAGGTACAGGTAGTTGCAGGTAGGCGGCAGGTAGGTTGCAGGTAGGTGCAGGTAGGTGTTAGGTAGGTGCAGGTAGGTGTTAGGTAGGTGGTAGGTAGGTAGGTGACAGGTAGGTGACAGGTAGGTGCAGGTAGTTACAGGTAGGTGTTAGGTAGGTGGTAGGTAGCTGGCAGGTAGGTAGGTGACAGGTAGGTACAGGTAGTTGCAGGTAGGTAGCAGGGAGGTGCAGGTAGGTAGCAGGTAGGTGGTAGGTAGGTGGCAGGTAGGTGCAGGTAGGTATTAGGTAGGTGTTAGGTAGGTCTTAGGTAGGTGGTAGGTAGCTGGCAGGTAGGTAGGTGACAGGTAGTTGCAGGTAGTTGCAGGTAGGTAGCAGGTAGGCGGCAGGTAGGTAGGTAGGTTGCAGGTAGGTGGTAGGTAGGTGGCAGGTAGGTGGCAGGTAGGTGCAGGTAGGTGTTAGGTAGGTGGTAGGTAGCTGGAAGGTAGGTAGGTAGGTGACAGGTAGGTACAGGTAGTTGCAGGTAGGTAGCAGGTAGGTGGCAGGTAGGTAGGTGGCAGGTAGGTAAGTGGCAGGTAGGTGGTAGGTAGGTGCAGGTAGGTGCTAGGTAGGTGACAGGTAGGTGGCAGGTAGATGGCAGGTAGGTGGCAGGTAGGTAGGTGGCAGGTAGGTAGGTGGCAGGTAGGTAGGTGGCAGGTAGGTAGGTGGCAGGTAGGTAGCAGGTAGGTAGCAGGTAGGTAGCAGGTAGGTAGCAGGTAGGGGTCAGGTAGGTAGGTGGCAGGTAGGTAGGTGGCAGGTAGGTAGGTGGCAGGTTGGTGGCAGGTAGGTGGCAGGCAGGTAGGTGAGGGTAGGTGAAGGGTAGTTGGCAGGTAGGTGGCATGTAGGTGGCAGGTAGGTGGCAGGTAGGTGGTAGGTAGCTGGCAGGTAGGTAGGTGACAGGTAGGTGCAGGTAGGTACAGGTAGTTGCAGGTAGGCGGCAGGTAGGTTGCAGGTAGGTGCAGGTAGGTGTTAGGTAGGTGGCAGGTAGGTGCAGGTAGTTACAGGTAGGTGTTAGGTAGGTGGCAGGTAGGTAGGTGACAGGTAGGTGCAGGTAGTTACAGGTAGGTGTTAGGTAGGTGGTAGGTAGCTGGCAGGTAGGTAGTTAGGTGACAGGTAGGTACAGGTAGTTGCAGGTAGGTAGCAGGGATGTGCAGGTAGGTAGGTGGTAGGTAGGTGGCAGGTAGGTGTTAGGTAGGTGTTAGGTAGGTCTTAGGTAGGTGGTAGGTAGCTGGCAGGTAGGTAGGTGACAGGTAGGTGCAGGTAGTTGCAGGTAGGTGCAGGTAGGTGATAGGTAGGTGGTAGTTGGTGCAGGTAGGTGGCAGTTAGACGGCAGGTAGACGGCAGGTAGTCGGCAGGTAGGTAGGTGGCAGGGAGGTGCAGGTAGGTGGCAGGTAGGTAGCAGGTAGGTGGTAGGTAGGTGGCAGGTAGGTGCAGGTAGGTGCAGGTAGGTGCAGGTAGGTGGTAGGTAGGTGGTAGGTAGCTGGCAGGTAGGTAGGTGACAGGTAGGTGCAGGTAGGTACAGGTAGTTGCAGGTAGGCGGCAGGTAGGTGGCAAGTAGGTGGCAGGTAGGTGCAGGTAGGTGGTAGGTAGCTGGCAGGTAGGTGGGTGACAGGTAGGTGCAGGTAGGTACAGGTAGTTGCAGGTAGGCGGCAGGTAGGTTGCAGGTAGGTGCAGGTAGGTGTTAGGTAGGTGCAGGTAGTTACAGGTAGGTGTTAGGTAGGTGGTAGGTAGGTAGGTGACAGGTAGGTGCAGGTAGTTACAGGTAGGTGTTAGGTAGGTGGTAGGTAGCTGGCAGGTAGGTAGGTGCCAGGTAGGTACAGGTAGTTGCAGGTAGGTAGCAGGGAGGTGCAGGTAGGTAGCAGGTAGGTGGTAGGTAGGTGGCAGGTAGGTGCAGGTAGGTATTAGGTAGGTCTTAGGTAGGTGGTAGGTAGCTGGCAGGTAGGTAGGTGACAGGTAGTTGCAGGTAGTTGCAGGTAGGTAGGTAGGTAGGTTGCAGGTAGGTGGTAGGTAGGTGGCAGGTAGGTGGCAGGTAGGTGGCAGGTAGGTGCAGGTAGGTGTTAGGTAGCTGGCAGGTAGGTAGGTAGGTGACAGGTAGGTACAGGTAGTTGCAGGTAGGTAGCAGGTAGGTGGCAGGTAGGTTCAGGTAGGTATAGGTAGGTGGCAGGTAGGTAGGTGGCAGGTAGGTAAGTGGTAGGTAGGTGCAGGTAGGTGCTAGGTAGGTGACAGGTAGGTGACAGGTAGGTGGTAGGTAGGTGGCAGGTAGGTTGGTGGCAGGTAGATGGCAGGTAGGTAGGTAGCAGGTAGGTAGCAGGTAGGTAGCAGGTAGGGGTCAGGTAGGTAGGTGGCAGGTAGGTAGGTGGCAGGTTGGTGGCAGGTAGGTGGCAGGTAGGTTGGTGAGGGTAGGTGGCAGGTAGGTGGCATGTAGGTGGTAGGTAGGTGGCAGGTAGGTGCAGGTTGGTGGTAGGTAGCTGGCAGGTAGGTAGGTGACAGGTAGGTGCAGGTAGGTACAGGTAGTTGCAGGTAGGCGGCAGGTAGGTTGCAGGTAGGTGCAGGTAGGTGTTAGGTAGGTGGCAGGTAGGTGCAGGTAGTTACAGGTAGGTGTTAGGTAGGTGGTAGGTAGGTAGGTGACAGGTAGGTGCAGGTAGGTGCAGGTAGTTACAGGTAGGTGTTAGGTAGGTGGTAGGTAGCTGGCAGGTAGGTAGTTAGGTGACAGGTAGGTACAGGTAGTTGCAGGTAGGTAGCAGGGAGGTGCAGGTAGGTAGGTGGTAGGTAGGTGGCAGGTAGGTGCAGGTAGGTGTTAGGTAGGTGTTAGGTAGGTCTTAGGTAGGTGGTAGGTAGCTGGCAGGTAGGTAGGTGACAGGTAGGTGCAGGTAGTTGCAGGTAGGTGCAGGTAGGTGATAGGTAGGTGGTAGTTGGTGCAGGTAGGTGGTAGGTAGACGGCAGGTAGACGGCAGGTAGACGGCAGGTAGGCGGCAGGTAGGCGGCAGGTAGGTAGGTGGCAGGGAGGTGCAGGTAGGTGGCAGGTAGGTAGCAGGTAGGTGGTAGGTGGGTGGCAGGTAGGTGCAGGTAGGTGAAGGTAGGTGGTAGGTAGGTGGTAGGTAGCTGGCAGGTAGGTAGGTGACAGGTAGGTGCAGGTAGGTACAGGTAGTTGCAGGTAGGCGGCAGGTAGGTGGCAAGTAGGTGGCAGGTAGGTGCAGGTAGGTGGTAGGTAGCTGGCAGGTAGGTGGGTGACAGGTAGGTGCAGGTAGGTACAGGTAGTTGCAGGTAGGCGGCAGGTAGGTTGCAGGCAGGTGCAGGTAGGTGTTAGGTAGGTGCAGGTAGTTACAGGTAGGTGTTAGGTAGGTGGTAGGTAGGTAGGTGACAGGTAGGTGCAGGTAGTTACAGGTAGGTGTTAGGTAGGTGGTAGGTAGCTGGCAGGTAGGTACGTGACAGGTAGGTACAGGTAGTTGCAGGTAGGTAGCAGGGAGGCGCAGGTAGGTAGCAGGTAGGTGGTAGGTAGGTGGCAGGTAGGTGCAGGTAGGTATTAGGTAGGTGTTAGGTAGGTCTTAGGTAGGTGGTAGGTAGTTGCAGGTAGGTAGCAGGTAGGCGGCAGGTAGGTAGGTAGGTAGGTTGCAGGTAGGTGGCAGGTAGGTGGCAGGTAGGTGCAGGTAGGTGTTAGGTAGGTGGTAGGTAGCTGGCAGGTAGGTAGGTAGGTGACAGGTAGGTACAGGTAGTTGCAGGTAGGTGGCAGGTAGGTGGCAGGTAGGTGGCAGGTAGGTGGCAGGTAGGTGCAGGTAGGTGCAGGTAGGTGGCAGGTAGGTAGGTGGCAGGTAGGTAGGTGGCAGGTAGGTGGTAGGTGGGTGCAGGTAGGTGCTAGGTAGGTGACAGGTAGGTGGTAGGTAGGCGGCAGGTAGGTTGGTGGCAGGTAGATGGCAGGTAGGTGGCAGGTAGGTAGGTGGCAGGTAGGTAGCAGGTAGGTAGCAGGTAGTTAGCAGGTAGGGGTCAGGTAGGTGGCAGGTAGGTAGGTGGCAGGTAGGTAGGTGGCAGGTAGGTAGGTGGCAGGTAGGTAGGTGGCAGGTAGGTAGGTGGCAGGTAGGTAGGTGGCAGGTAGGTGTCAGGCAGGTAGGTGTCAGGCAGGTAGGTGAAGGGTAGGTGAAGGGTAGGTGAAGGGTAGGTGAAGGGTAGGTGAAGGGTAGGTGATGGGTAGGTGAAGGGATGGTGACAGGTAGGTGGCAGGTAGGTGGCAGGTAGGTGGCAGGTAGGTGGCATGTAGGTAGCAGGTAGTGGTCAGGTAGGTGGGAGGTAGGTAGGTGGCAGGTAGGTAGGTGGCAGGTTGGTGGCAGGTAGGTGGCAGGTAGGTGGGAGGCAGGTAGGTGAAGGGTAGGTGGCAGGTAGGTGGCAGGTAGGTGGCATGTAGGTGGTAGGTAGGTGGCAGGTAGGTGGTAGGTAGGTGGCAGGTAGTTAGAAGGTAGGTGGAAGGTAGCCTCATGATTAGAGCGTTGGGCCAGTAACCGATAGGTTTCTGGATTGATTCACCGAGCTGACAAGGTGTTGTTCTGCCCCGGTAGGCCGTCATTGTAAATAAGAATTTGTTCTTAACTGACTTGCCTAGTTAAATATAAAAATGTATTACATTTAAAAAGAAGTTGTAGGCAAGACAAATTTCAGACACGGCTCAGGGACTAGGGTGCTATTTGGGACACAGCATAGTGCCCTCAGACGGTAGTAGTGGTGGATGAAAGGCTCTCTGATTTTGACTTGACACACACACACACACACACACACACACACACACACAGTATAACAGTCTGCAGAACAATAGGATTCAGGCTGTTTAGTTTGTCACCGTTGAGGCTCAATACATGAAACAGATAAAGGGAGAAGGCTCCAGGTGAAAGACAGAACTCTTTGTGTGTCTGTGGGTCCAACTGTCAGAGGGGGCTGTTTCACCCTTATGGTAAATATTTCTCTGTGTGTGAGTGGCACCCCGCCCAACCTTACTGAAGCTGTGAAGTGTGTTTGTGTTAGATGTGAGTACAAAGCCACAGCAGGACCTCAACAGCCTTATTGGAATGTTCCCTCCTGGTCCACGTTGGACCAGTGCTATGGTCATTCTGGATAGTTCCACTGTAACTCCTTGGCAGTTGGTGACGTGATCTGTGTGTGCGTGTGTGTGTGTGTGTGTGTGTGTGTGTGTGTGCGTGTGTGTGTGAGTCGTCAGCTGGTAGGTGGCCCTGGCAAAGCCTTGGCACAGAGGTCATATTGGCAACACTGCTGATCTGTTACTAGAGCTCTCGTGTGTGTGTGTGTGTGTGTGTGTGTGTGTGTGTGTGTGTGTGTGTGTGCTCTTTCTCATAACACACACAGTGGTGTCAGTCAGAATGTCTTGCCCCCCTAACCGAGGTGTTTACAGTGCAGCTGTGTCTTGAGTTTCTCCTCTCCTGACCTCTACTGCAGTTTAACACAGTCAGACAGTCACACAGATGATTGAGTAGCGAAGTAGTGTTCACTCACTTACGTACCTTACCCGACCTCCTGCCTCACTAAACTATAGTTGCGTCCCAAATGGCACCCTATTCCCTACATAGTGCACTACTTTTGACTAGGGCTCTGGTCAAAAGTAGTGCACTATGTAGGGACCTTCAAACTCAACTCTGGACCTTGAAGCCAGTTCTACTGCATGTTTTAATTGTTACCCTCTAATCAGGGACTGATTTAGACCTGGGACACCAGATGGGTGCAATTAATTATCTAGGTAGAACAGAAAACCTGCAGACTATGGACCTCGTAGGGTGAGTTGAGTACCCCTGATGTAGGGTATAGGGTGCCATTTGGGATACAACCTATGGCCTGCCCTGACTGACCTGCTTGTCTATCTCAGCATTACTAAACTCTCTACTCCATCAACTATAAAGGAAATTCAATGACCATTCTGCTTTTCAGCTTCAGACACACATGATCTAATTCACTGGGGTAGTATTCATTAGGGGGAGAAAATGGACTGAAGCAGGTAGGGACTACCTGGACTTGTCCAATAAGAAAAGCTTAGTTTTGTTTTCTGTTGCAAAACGTTTTGCTATGGTGTGCCCTAATGAATATGGCCCAGGTTATAATGAGGTCTGGTGTGTCTATTAACAGGCAGCTGTCATGTTGATGGAAAACCTTTAAGGGGACTCCAGCTGTTTTCTTAGAACTCAGCACAGCAGCATTGACTGACTGACTAACTGAACAGAACCACTAATGACAAGCGATGAAACCGCTGAGTTTGCTGTGAGTTTGCTGTGGCTGAGTTCTGGTTGAGCCATCAGCCCCAGACTGAGACTGCCACCACCACCAACAGGGTGCCTCTATATGAGTGGTCACAAAGTTTTCATCTCAATGTAAACAGGAACAGATTCCCTCCAGAAAATAAGCTTTTAATCTTTACTATGATGCCACAATAACATTGTGGATTAACAATAACATTGTGGATTAACCATAACTGATTGTGTTGTTCTTCTACATTTTCAACTAGATATTCATTACTTGAAAATGATCTAGAAAGAAATAGTCTAGTCAACTTTGTCCGGCTATATTAATTAAAAACATGTGAAATGGATGAATCTTTAGAGTAGAAACCTGTCCTCGTGTATCTTTTCTTACTTTATATTCTCCAGTTAGGTGACAGATGGCATCTTTATATCTGGGGGGGAATTTACCTATTTCACGTAATTTCTTAGCATATAGTCTGCTGACATCATACTATTTTCCCCATGGGACTTTCCTGGCCTCTGGATTGTAAATGTAGTTAGTGAAGTGTGGTCCGATCTGAAAATGGACTCCTTGTGTTCTCTGGCTCTTGCTGGACTTTAATAATGGAAAGAATTACTCTCGGTATGTTGGTCCCTCCCACCACCACCACCACTACCAATACCAAAGCCCTCCCCTCCGGCCAATACCAAAGCCCTCCCCTCCCACCAATACCAAAGCCCTCCCCTCCCACCACTACCAAAGCCCTCCCCTCCCACCAATACCAAAGCCCTCCCCTCCGGCCAATACCAAAGCCCTCCCCTCCGGCCAATACCAAAGCCTTACCCTCCCACCAATACCCAAGCCCTCCCCTCCCACCACCACCAACACCAAAGCCCTCCCCTCCCACAACTACCAAATACCAAAGCTCTCTCCTCCCACCAATACCAAAGCCCTCCCCTCCCACCACTACCAAAGCCCTCCCTCCCCTCCCACCAATACCAAAGCCCTCCCCTCCCACCACCACCACCACTACCAAAGTCCTCCATTACCACCACTGCCACTACGAAAGCCCTCCCTTCCACCACTACCACCACGACCAAAGCCCTCCCCTCCACCACTACGACCACTACCAAAGCCCTCCCCTCCCACCACCACCAATACCAAAGCCCTCCCCTCCACCACTACTACCACTACCACAACCAAAGCCCTCCTCTCCCACCACTACCACCACTACCACAACCAAAGCCCTCCCCTCCCACCACTACCACCACTACCAAAGCCCTCCCCTCCCACCAATACCAAAGCCCTCCCCTCCACCACTACCAAAGCCCTCCCCTCCACCAATACCAAAGCCCTCCCCTCCACCTCTACCAAAGCCCTCCCCTCCACCACTACCAAAGCCCTCCCCTCCCACAACTACCAATACCAAAGCTCTCTTCTCCCACAAATACCAAAGCCCTCCCCTCCCACCACTACCAAAGCCCTCCCCTCCCACCACTACCACAACCAAAGCCCTCCTCTCCCACCACTACCACCACTATCAAAGCCCTCCCCTCCCACCACTACCACCACTACCAAAGCCCTCCTCTCCCACCACTACCACCACTACCAAAGCCCTCCCCTCCCACCACTACCACCACTATCAAAGCCCTCCCCTCCCACCACTACCACCACTACCAAAGCCCTCCCTCCCAACACTACCAAAGCCCTCCCCTCCCACCACTACCACCATTACCACCACTACCAAAGCCCACCACTACCACCACTACCACTACCACCACTACCACCATTACCAAAGCCCACCACTACCACCACTACCAAAGCCCACCACTACCACCACTACCACCATTACCAAAGCCCACCACTACCACCATTACCAAAGCCCACCACTACCACCATTACCAAAGCCCATTGCATCTCAACAATGTCCTGAAAAAAAAAAAACATGAACACTCAAGGAACGTACCAGATGGCACTCTATTCCCTTTGGACCCTGGTCATACGTAGTGAACTATAAATGGAATAGGGTGCCATTTGGGATGCAGTCTCAGCCTGGGAAATTTGTCAGGAAATCAGTGTTATTATATCAAATAGCACAGTATGTCAATGTACTAACAAGCTCAACGTCGCTAGGAATTCCTCCATTTTAACAGTTGATGCAGAAAGCCTTCTAAAGAGGATGCTATGAATCATTATAGTGTGACAGCAGACAGTGAAATCTAGAGCTGCCCTCCTTTCTACCGTTATAGAAGATAGACTGCTGTTTCAGTAGGCAACAACTGTTGTTGTTGTTGTTGTTATTTAGCAAGGTTCCATATAATTTAGCGAGGTTCCCCCCCGGGGTACACATTAAGGTTTTTGCCCTAGCACTACACAGCTGATTGAAATAACCAACTTATCATCAAGCTTTGACTATTTGAATCAGCTGTGTAGTGCTATGGCAACAAAACATAAACGTTCCCGTTATGTTGTCATCCAGAGTCACATTTATTTATGTTCCAAGCTATAGCACACAATATTTTACATACAGCTGATTTTTAAGGGACAATTTTTGCCATGTAAAAAAAATATTGTGGCACTGCTGTCGTCCCGGCCCTACTGTTGTTCTTTTTATTGTTGTTGTTGTTGTTGTTGTTGTTGAGCCGAGCCACCAGAAAGCTCCAGCAGTGCCCCTCCCTGTCCTCATTTCCCCAGGTCTCCCCAGGAGCAAGCTAGAGGATCTCTGTCCCCGTGGTGCCTGGGTGCCAACAAACGCCAATTTGTTTGTTTTTGCTGATGTCGGCGGTGATGTCGCCGGTATAGCATGTTTGGGCAGGCAGGTTGGAATGATCCAACTGGAAAGGTTTTGGAGGGGTGCAGACTGACTCTTCACTGATTGGATTGACCGCCCCTCAGGAAAAAGTGGTTTGTATGGGAAAGCAAAAAAGCTAATTGACAACCAATCGCATGGCTCAAAAGAGAATGAGTGTAATGTGACTGGTTACAAAGGCGGCAGAGGATGTCAGGATACGGTTACCTTTGTTCCTGTGAAATGCCTACATGGTTTGTGTAATGCAAATAAGGGGGTTGTTTTCCTGCATTACCTGCCTGAGCTCTAGATGAGTATTTCCATTGTCTCTGTGGTTTTGGCTGTGTGCTTCAGGAGGGAATAGAGAGACACAGCTCTGCTTTACAGGACACTGTGGTGCTCTGTAGACGTAGGTAGTTTGTCCTAATATCAACAGCTTTTACACCACAACACCTGTGTCCCATTTCTTGGGACTGGATATGCTGGGTGAGTACAATGTGTATTGTAGATATTGTCAGATATTAACAGGTGCCTGTAGAAGCACCGTTTACATCTTTTGATTCTATAACAGTGAGAGCTAACGCCTCCATTAGCATGGTACTTGTAGTACTCTGCATCTTTTGATGTGTTTATTCACACAATATTGCAGGCATTCTTGAACTGGCTTTTCTCCTGTTGATGGCTTAGCCTGGAATTTGTCCCTGTTTAGTTCATAGCTAGATAGCTGGAATTTGAAGCGCGTGTGTTTTGGGTATATTCAGTCTGAATGTGTGCACGGTGGACCATGGTCTTTGATGGGGCCCTGGCCACCTGCGCCGAGACCCTCCCTGTGAGGGGCTAACCAGACTATTTGCATTGACCCCCCCCCCCCCCTTATTTTATTCTTAGTTATTCCTATTTTTTGCTTTGACTCTCTTGCACAGGCTCAACGTACACCCACTAGACTCTAACCACACACTCACACATACTACACTGACACTCCAACACACACACACACACACATTCCTTCACACTCTTCACATACACTGCTGCCACTCTCTTATCTATGCATAGTCACTTTACCCCTACATAAAATGAATGAATGAATATTTATTTGTGTCAAATCTCCAGTTGGCAACCCATCCCTTATGGGATTAATTGATATATAAACAAACATTACAATAAGTCACTGTGATAATTCAGTGATAATTCTTCTTCCAGTGTTCTCTGCAGTGCTCTTTGCAGTGCGCGTCGAATAAAGAGTGAATACTACATAGTAAATAAGGTTTTCCAAACAATAATAATATATCCCTAGAGCAGTACATAACATGCATACAGTACCAGTCAAAAGTTTTAGAACACCTACTCATTCCAGGGTTTTTCTTTACTTTGACCAATTTCTACATTGTAGAATAATAATGACGTCAAAACTATGAAATAACACATGAAATCATGCAGTAACCAAAAGTGTTAAAACAACTTCCTGACGTCTTGATGTTTCTTCAATATATCCACATAATTTTCATCAGACCAGAGGACATTTCTCCAAAAAGTACGGTCTTTGCCCCCATGTGCAGTTGCAAACCGTAGTCTGGCTTTTTTATGGCGGTTTTGGAGCAGTGGCTTCTTCCTTGCTAAGCGGCCTTTCAGGTTATGTCGATATAGGACTCGTTTTACTGTGGATATAGATACTTTTGTACCTGTTTACTTCAGCATCTTCACAAGGTCCTTTGCTGTTGTTCTGGGATTGATTTGCACTTTTTGCACAAAAGTACGTTCATCTCTAGGAGACAGAACGCATCTCCTTCCTAAGTGGTATGACAGCTGCGTGGTCCCATGGTGTTTATACATGCGTACTATTGTTTGTACAGATGAACGTGGTACCTTCAAGCGTTTGGAAATTGCTCAATGACGCGGCTAATATATGGATTTTTCCCGCTTTCAATTTTTTTTTTTTTTTCAAAAAAACACATTCTGTGACATGCTCAGTTTTCTGGCGGCATGAAGATTTCATTAGACCAATGAAATTGCCGAACGGGTTACGGTCAAACAACTTTTTTGTTTACTGTTTAGATTAAATCGAGCGCTCTCAAACTTCCCATCATTCTGATTACGGTAGTCATTTTGTCACCGTCATCATGGCAAAGACACAGAGAAATGCATATGATGCAGCTTTCAAGTTTAAGGCGATTGATCTGGCTGTTGGAAAAGGAAATAGAGCTGCTGCACGGGAGCTTGGTCTTAATGAGTCGATGATAAGACGTTGGAAACAGCAGCGTGAGGAATTGACTCAGTGCAAAAAGACAACTAAAGCTTACTGCTAATTTTTTATTTTTTGTTACAAGCCGTGTTTCGTTAAAGCCTGTGTAAAGTTCATTTGTTTCAATGTACCGGTAGGCACCTGCGGCTTATAGACATGTGCGGCTTATTTATGTTAAAAATAAAAAATAAAATTCAGTGGGTGCGGCTTATATTCAGGTGCGTTTAATAGTCCGGAAATTACGGTACTTGTCATGCACAAAGTAGTTGTCCTAACCGACTTGCCAAAACTATAGGTTTGTTAACAAGAAATTTGTGGAGTGTTTGAAAAACGAATTTTAATGACTCCAACCTAAGTGTATGTTAACTTCCCACTTCAACTGTGTAAATATATACACCTACATGTACATACAGTATTATCTCAACTAACCTGTACCCCCGCTCATTAACTAGGTACCGGTACCCATTGTATTTAGCCTTGTTTTGTGTTAATATTTTTCCTTCAGTTCATTTAGCAAATTTTTCGTACTTTTTAAAACTGTGTTAGGGGCTCGTAAGTAAGCGTGTCACAGTAAGGTGCACCCTGTTGTATGCACCCTGTTGTGCACCCTGTTGTATTTGGTGCATGTGAAAAATACTATTTCATTTGAACTCCAGCTGCACCTCTCTTGTCTGAAGTCAGTCAGCTTGCCTTTGTAGATTTCTCCTCTGATTTACAGACAAACTTTAGATGCTCAAGGCTTTGAGTCTAAGTGCCTCCTGAGTTCCCATTCACTAAGTATAATGAGTTAGACAGATTTGGTATCCGCTGACCAGTAACATCTCAGCACTTTTTTCCTTTTTCATTGATAGCTGGACCTTGGGACATGAATCTTAAAGATCCACACTGGATCTGTGCCCCAAATGGCTCCTTATTCTCTGTATAGTGGACTACTTTTGACCGGGGCCCAAAGGGCTCCGGTCAAAAGTAGTGCACTGTATAGGGAATAGGGTGCCATTTGGGGGACACCGAGGGACCTGGTTTATTGTACAGTAAGCATCTGTACTGTCTGCCTGCAGTATGTAGTGTACAGTAGCCTGTCTGTAAAGTGGGCCCTGGCTGTGATGACCATATAAGCCTGGGTTGGCCGGGGAGCCACAGGGAAGGGAAGGGGCCGTTAGTGAGGCTCAGGCAGCAGGCATCGCCTAAAAAGGAAACGGTGCTGATTTGATTGTTTCCCCCATTTACATCCAGCAGAGATAAACATTGTGATGCAGAGGAAGGGAGAGGGAGGAACATTCTCGGGGGCGGGGGGGGCTGGGTGAAGGCGGGAGAGTGAATGAGTTTTACCCGTCATGTCAGTCCAGTCTTTACTTTCAGACGACCCTGGGCAGCTATGGTAGCGTTTCGTAAACATTCCTGGGAGAGGACTAGGATCGAGCATGCCATTCCTCCCATTTCTACTCCTCCTCCTCCTCCTGTCCCTCTACCCTTCCTCCACCACCACCTCCTCCTCCTTTCCCTTCCTATTCTATGGTCAAAGACTCTTATTGTTTTCTACACTGTTGTGTTGTGTGGTTCTCCTTTCTCTTTCATATGCTGGCACAAAGCCTCCTGCAGCAGCAGCACAGACAACTGAGTTCCTGGGAGCAATCTATGAAAAGGAAAACTGAGCTTTAAATGTCGAAAACCTGGGCAAAGAAAGCAGAGTGATAATGGGTGTGTCTGTCTAGCGGTATGGGTTACAACCTTTGTCAGCACTGAAAAGCAGGTAGGACTTCTTTGTCCAACTCACCATTTTCCTGTGCAGTAATCGTTTCATGTGTTGGTGCCAAAACTAGCACTGTGAGTATGGTGGCTACTGGGCTACACCCTGCAATTGACTGTGAGGATGCTAGCCTACAAGGACTGTAATGATTGCGCTCTTGTATGGCCTCTTTGGTGCACAGTGTTTTAGAAACCAAAGGGAAGGAGTCTCTGAAAGGAAATATAAGGACTGAGCATTGGATGGATGGAGTCTAGTACAGTATGTATCTTAAATTATTCATAGCACGAAGCAGCTTACTGAGTAGATATAGAAAGCATCAGGCATAAATCACTGTACTATACAGAATAGTGTAGACTGCATGCATATTTTAGTGTTAAGCTCTGTTGCACTTGAACTTGGTGCTAATTATTTCCACAAGTGTTCTTTCCAGAAGTAAGACGTGATTAAAACCATCTGCATAAAGGGTTTATACAGTAATTATCTAGGGTTGCCTCTGGTATTCATTCTTAATGTATTGACTCATCAGTGCTCAAAGCTCTTCAAATGTCTTTAACTGTAACGGAGCATTCCACAAGGCGTCCTATTCCCTTTGTGCCCTACTTCTGGCCAGAACCCTATATAGGGTGTAATTTGGGACACTATCTATATGTTAAGTCACCATCTATGTGGCATTGTCTTTCAGTCAACAAGGGACCTCTTTATTATGTGGTTCTCAGTGGCTTGTGATCAGTGGCTTGTGATCAGTGGCTTGTGATCAGTGGCTTGGGCTAGGTCTAAGTTAAGAGTGGCTGCTGTCAGCCCCGTCTGTGGAAACCTACCTCTTGTTTCTGTCTCGCAGATGGGTTCTCATAAACAGCTGTAGCAGCAGCACCGTGGGAGGGACGTCATGATGAGTCACCCTCAATGTTTTTAAAGAGCCTCGTCGTTCGTTGTCTCCTGCGGTCTCCTCTCCTGCTCTGAAGGACACGACTGAGGCTGTTTCCCAAATGGGGCACTATTCCCTATGGGCCCTGGTCAAATGTAGTGCACTACGAAGGGATTAGTGTGCCATTAGAGAGGCAGGTTGAGGATGAGCTCTCTCACTGGGTCTTAAACAGAACTTCGCCCCAAAGCTGGCTGGGTAAATGTGCTAAAGCCATCAAACAGGTTGCATACCATACAGATGCCAGCGTCATCTCTGCTCTCACTCTTTCTGTCTCTCTCTCTCGTCTCTCTCTTTCTGTGTCTGTTCTCCTGGGTTACTGCTTGATGCAGCACGGGCTCATCAGGAAATCTCTAATCCAGAGCTAGAGAAGTTGACTCTCAAATGAATTTCAGTTTGGCTTGGATCGTTTCCCCGACTATCAGTGCATCGTGCCAAGAAGATGCTTGGTGTGTGTAAAGCTTCACAGTGGGTTGTGCTGTAACCTATGTTATTCAGTCATGGTATCTTTGGCGTGCCACGCATTGGTGCAGACTTCACGTGTGTGTCCATCCGCTCTGTATGCCTGAGACAAGGTCAGGCCTCCTTCCAGACAGCCTTCTGTTCAACCAGACTGGGCTGGTATAGAGGCTATGGTAGTTTGGTTAAATATTCATATGTTTACCAGTCCCTGCTGCGCTGCTGCGTCCAGTCTCACTGGGGTGGGAGCACTCCTACTGGAGATGCTAATTAGTACCATGTGCCCTGCCTCCCCCTCTGCTTCCTCACACCGCTGACTCCCTCCCCCATCGGCCTTAACCCCCTCTGTCCTCTGTTTCGAAAAATAGAATATATGATGACTGTTAAAGGGATTCCAAAAGCCTGATCAACACTACATGGCAAAAAGTATGTGGACAACCCTTCAAATTAGTGGATTCGGCTATTTCAGCCACATTGTTCATTAGGAGCTTCATGAAATGGGTTTCCTTGGCCGAGCAGCCGCACACAAGCATAAGATCACCATGCACAATGCCAAGCGTCAGCTGGAGTGGTGTAAAGCTTGCCGCCATTGGACTTTTGAGCAGTGGAAACGTGTTCTCTAGAGTGATGAATCACGCCTCACCATCTGGCAGTCTGACAAATGAATCTGGGTTTGGTGGATGCCAGGAGAACGCTACCTGTCTGAATGCATAGTGCCAACTGTAAAGTTTGGTGGAGGAAGAATACTGGTCTGGGGCTGTTTTTCATGGTTCGGGCTAGGCCCCTTAGTTCCAGTGAAGGGAAATATTAATGCTACAGCATACGATGACATTCTAGACGATTCTGTGCTTCCAACTTTGTGGCAACAGTTTGGGGAAGGCCCTTTCTGTTTCAGCATGACAATGCCCCCGTGCACAAAGCAAGGTCCATACAGAAATGGTTTGTCAAGATCGGTTTGGAAGAACTTGACTGGCCTGCATAGAGCCCTGACTTCAACCCCATCGAACACTTTTTCGGATGAATTGTAACGCCGACTACGAACCAGGCCTAATTGCTCAACATCAGTGCCCGACCTCACTAATACTCTTGTGGCTGAATGGAAGCAAGTCCCCGCAGCAATGTTCCAACATCTAGTGGAAAGCCTTCCCAGAAGGGTGGAGGCTGTTATAGCAGCAAAGGGGAGGACCAACTGCCTATTAATTCGCATGATTTTGGAATGAGATGTTCGACAAGCACATACTTTTGTACATGTAGTGTATTATTGACAGTCCTGTTATTTTTATGTATTGCTGTTTTCTTGAACAGACCTGGGTATTACTGCACTTTAATGGACAGTACTGCTTTTACTATGAGTTTAAATTTGCCTTTATACACCTCTTAATGTAAGCCTTCCAGTTGAAACTGTATGCTCTGCATCTTCAATGCCTGAAGTGTTAGAATGTCCATGTTGTTCAGCCACATGCTGTCATGAATGTTGTGTCCATCAGTGTCATCAATGCTCTACTGTGGTTGGTTGAGCCTGTTGCTGCTCATTCCTTATCCACTCCGGTCATTGAGTTCAATCAAAGTGGATTTGCCTGCCAACACACACGCGCACACAGTCACTCACATCTGCTTCCCCTGCTCTGAGAGCTACAGACAGCTAATATGTCCGTGGTTAGAGAAGCCAGATCTTGTGACTAGCGTCCGAGCTCTCTCCCCCTTCCTCCTCCCTCTTTCCCCCAGCCTCTCCTTATTACCTGTGAGGGCACCAGGCCTTGGTGAGTAATACACACTGGCAGCTGGGACTCTGTCGTATTTATCACTGACACTTTACTACAGTCACTGCAATCATCTACTACCCAATCCACACTTCTCTCCTTCCTAGTTCCTCACTCCCTTGTTCTCTCTGTCGCTTCCTGTTTGTCCAACCTAGCGCCAAACACCGATCTTCAGCATAAAAAAGGACACAGCGTAGCAGCGACTAAGCAAACAGTTTAACCTGTTGTATACTGTCATCTGCTGATGCCATGGATAGTGTGGTCTGCTATCAGTGATACTGTAGCAGCATGTAGATCTCTGAATAGGCCTAAGCTTCTATTATTCTATATCCTTCCGTTTCACTAACGGTAGTTTTCCTCTCCTCCTTTGGCAGGTGACATCACACAGAAAGGCTATGAAAAGAAGAGGTCCAAATTAATTGGGGCCTTCCTCCCTCAGGCACCAGGTAAAGGTAAATACCCCTCCAATCAGAACAATAACGATGTCTGTCTCAACTAATCTGGAAATAGTGATATGAATTCTGGAGTAGAGTTCTGAAATAATATGGATTCTGGAGTAGAGGCCTTTGTTTTAGACTGTATACCTCAAACCCAAAGCTTGTTGTCTAACACAATACTCATCTCCGATTCTCTGCCCTCCCAAGTCACTAGGTTCAAGACTAGTGGGGGAAATGACTGGTTCATTCTTATTAGTGTGTGTGTGTGTGTGTGTGTGTGTGTGTGTGTGTGTGTGTGTGTGTGTGTGTGTGTATATATTCACACAATGGCATAACTTGCTTATGTAGACATAACTAATATAATCTCACAGACCCAATCTAGCTAATAATGTTCTCACTATTAGGTCTTGAAAGCTATAGAACGACAGAGGAACAGTAGATTTGACATTACCTCACTTTTCAATTTGTTTTATTAATCATTTTACATTTAATCTCATTAGCACAAAGTTAGGCAAAACGTTACTCTAGTGGATGTGTGGGTTGCAGTTCCGATTAGCTATAACCCTCTGTCATGTCTAATGTTCTACAACAGGGGTATTAAAGTTCTGATATCCAAGTGGCCATTTTGGAAAATAAACCCGGTCAGAAATGTTCATTGTTGACCCAGAAGACGCCAATGACAAAGCTCTTTTGTGCTCACAGAGGACTGTATAACAATGGCCTCCACTGCATTTGCTGTGTGAATGGTTGTTTCCCCATCTAATATTGTCAAGTGAGAGTGAGGACCTGTGTCCAAAATGGTACCTTATTCCCTATATAGTGCACTACAAACGTAGTAGGGTTCCAGTCTGTGCTACATTCCATCAGACGGCTTGTCACTGAAGGCCCCAGGACACATGTTTGACACCCCTGTTCTACTAAGACATTGACTAATTAAACATTTACTAAATGCCATTGGAGGCAATCTGAATTGCTTTTTTTTTTTCAAATTCCCTGACTAGTGTTATAAAAGCTGTACAGTATTCCTTTACTGAGGGGGGTGGTGTGTGTGTGAACATGGTAGTAGGCCTAGGAGGGTGGGAGCAGGGTTCTGCAGAGGTTTAAAAGTATCTAAATGAATAGGGTTAGGGTTGGGAGCCATCCGGTCCACATCACCCAGTGTGTCCTAAATGGCACCCACAGAATGGAGACGGGAAGCCTGCCAGGAAAAACACCCTCGCTCGGAAGTTAGTGTGAACACACAGGAAACATTTATTTAAAAAGGTTATTGTTCTTCATGCGACAGTATGGGCAAGGGCAGCTGCTACTGTTGGCAGACAGACACAGACCCACTAATAGGTATTTGTCCTAAATGGCACCCTATTCCCTACATAGTTCACTACTTTTGACCAGAGCCTTATGGGAATATGGTGCCATTTCAGTGACACACCTAATCATGGAGGGCGAGGCTGATCAATATGTCTCAAATACATATTTTAACATGGGATGCACTGAATCCAGGTAAATCTAGGCCACTTGGCATTATCCATAAGCAGGTATGGCAGCAGACAGCCTAGATGAGGTATGTGTGTGTAATTTAATATCATGCCATATGGTGTCTACAGTGCCAAGGAGCCTTCAGATATGAGAAAGCCCCTTGTTATTCTCTGATTACAACAGGGTTATAGTACCCCAAAACACCAGTCTCAACGTCAGTGAAGAGGCGACTCCGGGAGGCTGGCCTTCTAGGCAGAGTTGCAAAGAAAAAGCCATATCTCAGACTGGCCAATTGAAAAGATTAAGATGGGCAAAAGGACACTGGACAGAGGAACTCTGCCTAGAAGGCCAGCATCCCAGAGTCACCGCTTCACTTGACGTTGACTGGTGTTTTGCGGGTACTATTTAATGAAGCTGCCAGTTGAGGACTTGGAGGCATCTTTCTCAAACTAGACACTCGAATGTACTTGTCCTCTTGCTCAGTTGTGCACCGGGGCCTCCCACTTTCTATTCTGGTTAGAGCCAGTTTGCGCTGTTCTGTGAAGGGAGTAGTACACAGCGTTGTACGAGATCTTCAGTTTCTTGGCAATTTCTCGCATGGAATAGCCTTAATTTCTCAGAAGAATAGACTGATGCGTTTCAGAAGATAGGTCTTTGTTTCTGGCCATTTGAGCCTGTATTCAAACCCAAATGCTGATGCTCCAGATACTCAACTAGTTAAGGGCACAGGGAAAGAACCAGATGTAGACACGGGAGGCAGATGGTTCGAGTCTCTGATATTTATTATAATCTAAGGTGCAGGCAAGAGAATGTTATGGACAGGCAAAAGATCATAAACAAGGTCAAAGTCCAGGAGGGAGTGGCAGGCAGGCAGTATGATCAGGTGGGTTCAGGGTCAAGGCAGGCAAGGGTCAAAACCAGGATGACTAGGAAATGAGAAGAAAAAGCAGGAGCACAGAAAAACACGCTGGTTGACAAGACGAACTGGCAACAGACAAACGGAACAAATATCCAGGGACAAACGGGTGACACCTGGAGGTGGGTGGAGACAATCAAAGACAGGTGAAACAGATCAGGGTGTGACAGTACCCCCCCCCCGCACCTGGTGTCCTACCTGGGTGCATAGCTGGCTGACGGGGGTACCGGCAGTGATGAGGGCCGGGTCCAGGATGTCTTTAGCAGGAACCCAGCACCTCTCCTCTGGGCCATAACCCTCCCAGTCAACCAGGTACTGGAAACCCCTGCCCGGTGGTCGACCCCTCAGGAGGCGTCTCACCGTGTACGCTGGCTGACCGTCAACGACACAGGGGAGGGATGGGCCTAGAAACGGAAGACTAAACCCTTGTCTCAGTCCTTTATCTTGGAAACATGAAAATTAGGGTGAAAACGGAGGGTACCGGGTAACAGCAGTGGGACTAAGGACTCTAGAAATGGGGAAAGTTTGTGGCATTCCACCCGGAGGGGCAGGTCCCGTGTGGACAACCGTACCCTCTGCCTGACCCACTAGCGGGGAGCCAGAGTCCGGTGGCGGTCCGCTTGTCGACGATACTTGGAGGTGGTCTTGAGAAGAGCCGCCCAAGCTCTTTTCAAGGTACGCCGACAGCGGGGGACGAACACCTGGGCATGTTTACCTCAACTTCTTGCTCTGAGAAGAGCGGAGGCTGATTCCCCCTTCGAACGCTGCATGGGGTGAGTCCAGTACCCGAGCAGGGAACAGTGTTCCTAGCATATTCCACCCAGGCCAGTTTCTGGCTCCAGTTGGTGGGTTTACTAGCAACGAGACACCGACGTGTCGTCTCCATGTCTTGATTGGCTCGCTCCGACTGGCCGTTTCGATTGGGGATGAAACCCTGAGGACAGACTGGCCGACGACCCAATAAGGATGCAGAACACCTTCCAGAATCGGGACGGGAACAGAGGACCCCGATCCGAGACCATGACGACCCGGAGTCCATGGATTTGGAAGATGTGCTGCACCTTGAGCTGGTCGATCTCCTTGGCTGAAGGTAACTTGGGAAGAGGGATGAAATGGGCGGTTTTGGAAAACCTCTCCGCCACCGTCAGAATGGTGGCGTTACCATCTGACGGGGGAAGCCCATGGACAAAATCCAGGTAGAGGCCAGATGGAGCTTTCCGGAGTCTTGCTTTGAGCGCACACCATGCATGCGGCGACGAAGGCCGAGACATCAGGAGCCATGGTGGGCCACCAGAAGCATTGTCGGAGGAAAGACAGGGTACGACGAGCCCCAGGATAACCGGTAAGCCTGGAGGAGTGAGCCCATTCCAGGACTTGAGACCGGGCCGAATCAGGAATGAACATCCTGTTAGCCAGGGTCCGGCTGGGAACGTTGTGTCTTGCGGACCAGAGCCTCAATACCCCAAACAACCAAAGCCTCCAAACATGGGGCAGGGAGGATGGTCTCAGATTCAGCGGGAGTGGCAGTGGAACTGTACAGACGGGAGAGCGTCCGGCTTCAAGGTTTTGGACCCTGGGCTGTAGGAGATGGTGAAATTGAACCTTGTAAATAACAGAGCCCGACGAGCTTGCCTTGGGTTGAGGTGCTTGGCAGTGTGGAGGTATTCTAAATTCTTATGATCCGTCCATACCAGAAATGGATGTTCTGCCCTTTCCAGCCAGTGCCTCCACTCCTCCAGAGCCATCTTAACCGCTAGGAGTTCCCGGTTCCCAACGTCGTAGTTCTTCTCCGTAGGGTTGAGACGATGGGACATGAAGGCACAGGGATGGCCCCTACTCCCACGTCGGAAGCGTCAACCTCATCCACAAACTGACGAGTCGGGTTCGGATGGATGAGGACGGGGACAGTAGTGAATCGCTGCTTTAGATCCCCTAAAGCCTTGTCTGCTGCTGGAGACCATGTGAACGGTACCTTGGGAGAGGTGAGTGCAGAGAGGGGGCCGCCAGATTGCTGTACCCCCGAATGAAATGGCAGAAATTGGCAAACCACAGAAACCGTTGTAGCTGCACCCTGGATGTGGGCTTGGCTCAATTCCCCACCACTCTCACCTTTTCCGGATCTGTCTGAACATTCCCTTCAGCAATGATGTATCCCAGAAAGGAGATACTGGCGCGGTAGAACACAATCTTCTCAGCTTTCACAAGCTGATTTTCCAGGAGGCGCTGAAGGACCTGTCGACCGTGTTCCTGGGCAGAACGAGAGAACCAGGATGTCGTCGAGGTAGACAAAAAAAAACCGATTCAACATGTCCCGGAGCACATCGTTGACCATGGCCGTTGACCAAACAGCATGACCAGGTACTCAGTGTCCACTGGCAGTGTTGAAAGCCGTTTTCCACTCGTCTCCTTCGTATCCCCATAGGGTGGTAGGCATTCCGAAGGTCCAGTTTGGAAAAGATGGTAGCCCCCTGGAGAGGTTTGAGAGTAGTGGTAGAGGGTACCGATTTGCTTGTAATGTCATTGAGGCCCCGGTAATCAATGCATGGACGCAGGGTCTTGTCATTCTTCCCCACAAATAATCCTGTACCAGCAGGAGAGGCAGAAGGACGAACACTCCCAACAGCCAGAGAGTCCTCTGTACTCCTCCATGGCCTTGGGCTCAAGACCAGACAGGGTATATAGCCGGCTTCGAGGCAGTGTGGTGCCCGGGAGGAGGTCAATGGCACAATCGTAAGGACGATGTGGAGGAAGGGAGGTAGCACGAGCCTTGCTGAAAACCTCAAGGAGGTCATCGTACTCTGCTGGAACGGCAGAGATCAGAGGCCGTACTCAACCCTGGAGGCAGACGTTCCGGGGAAGGCTGCGCCGCCTTCAGGCAATGTGAATGGCAGAACGGGCTCTGTGGTCCAGTCAATATCGGAGTTGTGCTTCTTGGAGCCAAGAAAATAGGGGTGTGGGTAGACTCAGTGAGGAGTAGCTGTATTGACTCACTGTGGTTTCCAGATACCTGCATATTAATGGACTGTGCTGTGCGTGACTCTTCCAATGGAGTGGCCGTCCAGTGCCCTGGCATCCATAGGAACAGAGGAGAGTTGAGTAGGGATACTTAGTTCTGATACTAGGGTAGCATCCATGAAACGCATCTGCCCCAGAGTCAATGACATCCGGAGAGACTTAGACTGGTCTACCCACAGCAATAAAAATGAGTTTGGATAATGGGAATTAAAGGGTTCCCAGTCAGGCTCATCAGTGTAGTAGCCTGCGTGAACGTTCCCTAGGCGATAGTCTAGCTCTTCCCAGTTGCATAGGTTCCGATGTATCCGACTCACCCGTCGTCAATGATTCGAGGGAGCTCAGGTGGCCTCGGATCCTCTTGGGAAAAACACCATTCGGGGACTTCCGGATTCCGTCAGAGGTGAGCGAGCTGCAACGGATGCATGAGTGTGACCTAGGCCAGACCTCTCACTCCTGTATTCCCGTAGACGTCCATCAATCCTAATGGCGAGGGCAATGAGAGAATCAAGGTCCACAGGTAACTCCTAAGCAGCTAGCTCATCTTTTATCACCGCTGATAATCCGTGAAGGAAAGAATCGAATAAGGACTCTGGATTCCAGGCACTCTCAGTGGCCAACGTGCAAAAGACTACATCGTAGTCTGCCACACTATGGAAGTCTTGGCGTAATTCAAGTAGTTCAGGCTGACACTCTCCCGGATACCGGAGAATCGAAAACCTTCCTCACCTCTGCCATGAAGTCTTCCAGATCACAACAAATAGCGGATTGTTGCTCCCAAACTGCCATAGCCCAGGAGAGCGCCCTTCCCGACATTGGCGTATATTATTACGCTATCTTTGACCGGTCAGAAGATGGCTACAGCTCAAAAATGAGGGAGCACTGAGAAAGAAATAACCCTGGCAGGATCCCCAGAATATCGCTCCAGAGGTGGTAAGTGGAGCCGGGGTAGGCTGTACAAACCCACCACTGACAGTAGACAGGTTACTGGGTGGTTGGGAGGTCTCAGGTGGCAGGCTGCCTATGAGCTAACTCACTGATTCGCTCCATGATAGTCTTGAACCCTTGGTCGTGGCGTTCCGTCAGGGAACGAAGCCCTTCCAAAAGGTCCAGCAATAGCTCCTCATGCCTCCCAATGGTGGCTCCCTGCAGGGAGACAGCGCGGCGGAGCTGGTCCAAGTCTGCTGGGTCTGTCATGGCCAGTTTGTACTATAAGGGCACAGGGTGAGACCCAGATGCAGACATGGGAGGCAGATGGTTCGAGTCTCTGATATTTATTATAATCCAAGGGGCAGGCAAGAGAATGGTTGTGGATAGGCAAAAGGTCAGAGTCCAGGAGGTACAGAGTGGCAGGCAGGCTCGAGGTCAGACGGGTGGGTTCAGAGTCAAGGGTCAACCAGGAGGACTAGCAAAAGAGAGAAGGAAAAAGCAGGCGCACGGAAAAACATGCTGGTTGACAAGACAAGACGAACTGGCAACAGGGAACACCGGAATAAATACCCAGAGACTAATGAGGAAACCGGGTGACACCTGGAGGTGGGTGGAGACATTCACAAAGACAGGTGAAACAGATCAGGGTGTGACGCTAGTCTAAAGAAGGCCAGTTTTATTGCTTCTTTAATCAGGACAACAGTTTTCAGCTGTGCTAACATAATTGCAAAAGGGTTTTCTAATGATCAATTAACCTTTTAAAATTATAAACTTGGATTAGCTAACATAATGTGTCATTGGAACACAGGAGTGATGGTTGCTGATAATGGGCCTCTGTACGGCTATGTAGATATTCCATAAAAAATCTGCCGTTTCCATCTACAATAGTCATTTACAACATTAACAATGTCTACACGGTATTTTTGATCAATTTGTTATTTTAATGGACAAAAAAAGTGCTTTTCTTTTAAAATCAAAGACATTTCTAAGTGACACCAACCTTTTGAACGGTGGTGTAAATCGAACACACAGGGAATTTACTGAATGGTTGCCTCCCAAATGGCACAATATCCCTGGTCAAAAGTAGTGCGCTTAGTAGGGAATAAGGTGGCATGTGGTACGCAAGCTATGTCTGAAACAAGCCAAGCGTGTAAAAAAACTTGCTAGTCTAACCTCAACCTCCTGTAGCTCATCACATTATGGCCCTCTGAACACAAGACCTGCCCAGTTAAATGTTGTATTATAGTGCTGTTAAATCTCTCATCCAAAATGGAGCCATTCCATTCCCCACAAACTTACTGCTATTGGTGGATGTCAAACTGTTCTAATCTGCGTCCCAAATGGCCCTATATGCTCTAGTCAAAGGTACATGCTGTAGGGAAGGGTACCATTTGAGAGATGGGCAGATCTGTCCATTACACAATTCTGAGATGGTCTGAAAGCCTGCTCTGTAGCACAGTATAGCATTGCTCTGTGTGAGCCTACCTCCCAGCCTCTCCCAGCCCTATTCACCCTCTACGGGGCGGCTGCTGAAAACCAATCGTATTACAGAAATATAATGGGCCGTTAAAATGTCACGGCTGGGGCGAGACATTGCCGGACACGTAAAGTGCCTTAGATTATTATTATTATTATTATTATAAGGGTAATATATTCAAGCACCATCACAGGGCTTAATTTGACATTGGGTGTACGGTCGGTCTGAAATGGCTCCCAGATGAAGCACTCCTTCATCACCCTCTTACCAACTGTTACTCAGGAATCTAATAACCACTAGTACACTCTGCTGGCTACCACTGCATAACCATTAGAAAGGTCAGTTGAGTGTCAGGCGGATGCCTGGCTTGTGACTAGGGTTGCAAAATTCCAGTAGCTTTCCCAAAATTCCCAGGTGCTCTAGAAATCCTGGTTGGAAGATGCACAGAATCAGAAGGGAATAAACGGGTAACCCTTAATGCTCCAACCAGGATTTTCTGGAAAACCTGGACTTTTTGGGAAAGTTTAGCAATCCTAGTTGGTCCTCACATGGGGCCTGGCATTCTCATCACACTTGTCTCAAGTCAATAAAAGGCTGATAGAGCAGCCAGTTACACCAGTAGTGTGATGGTGGTTTCCTCTGAGTCTCTAGCCCAGTGAACCACAGTGAGTCTGAAGTCTGAGCACATGCATAAAACAGATACTGTACTGGACTCAAGCGAATCTAATATTGATTTTGGAAGTCGAGGTCCAGGACAAACATACTTACTGTAAGTGGTTGTAAAATAATACATTCATCAGGGGATTCCCCACAACTAGGTTTAAATTAGGCCTACAGTATCAGAGCGAGTTATTCCACGAAATGCGTGCCTTTTTGATATTTTAAGTATAAATTATGCACATATTCCATTTTAAAAGTCTAATAAATTAAGTGCATTTTAATATAGACCACATGGAAAATTCAATAAATCTGATAATTTAAAGACTTGCTAATGTGCCAAACTTCTGCCAACATTTTGACATGTGCATCCTCTTACTTCAAGGAATATTTGAACCCATTTAATTCAAACGTTTATCCAAGTTTTCACCATCATTGTAAAGCTGTAGTTGTTGTTTTGTTCCTTTAAACAGTCATTTCTGAAGATTTTTTTTGTGGTCAGTAATTAATTTTAAGGTCAAAGAACCCTGTCACACATTTTTAAGGTCAACCCTGATACGGGAAGTGAACTAGTGTTTTAATATGGTAAAACTATTTATTTGCACCCCAAAAAAATTCAAAAGAAACATTGAACATCTAATAATAGTGTAAAAGCAGGTAAGCTGGCTGTACTCTCTTTGGTCATTTTCTGGTGTTTTGTGGAAAACTGAGTGAGTCGAGCGTAACATGTTACCCATAGCCAGGCTAGAAATGTTTTAATCATTTAAATGTTTTGGTGAAGCTAGCAAGTTTCCCTCCCTGTTGGACACGACAAGCTTCCTTCCCCCTGTCACCCTGTCACAAGTGTATTTATGGCTGATTTAAGATGTTGTCAACCCTCTTTTATTTAGTCTTTATTTGGCACTTAATCACCCCTTACATTTGTGGGAATTGGCCTATACGGATAGGGCGAAATTTAAATGTTTCTTACAGAAGAAATATGAAAAGCATATGCATAACCATGGTAGCAATTAAAATGAAACAGTTTGGAGATTATGGGAACATTTGTGGAATAAAGGTGAGGACAAAACAGTTCACCTGACACAAGACTGAATCCAAATATTACACTGTTGATTTTGTGCATTTTTACTGTACTTTTCACCACATATGTTAACGAAATATGAAAATATTCTGGATATGTTCAGTAGCATCAGAATATTCTTGGAAAATGTCAAAGTAGAGTTTTCAACCATATACGCTATATATACAAAAGTATGTGGACACCCCTTGAAATTAGTGGATGCGGCTATTTCAGCCACATCCGTTGCTGACAGGTGTATAAAATCGAGCACACAGCCATGCAATCTCCATAACATTGGCAGTAGAATGACCTTACTGAAGAGCTCAGTGACTGTCAACGTGGCACCGTCATAGGATGCCGCCTTTCCAACAAGTCAGTTCGTCAAATTTCTGCCCTGCTAGAGCTGCCCCGGTCAACTGTAAGTGCTGTTATTGTGAAGTGGAAACGTATAGGAGCAATAACTGCCGCGAAGCTCACAGAACGGGACCGCCGAGTGTTGAAGCGCATTGCGCGTAAAAATTGTATGTCCTCAGTTGAGCCCTGACCTCAACGTCATCAAACGTCTTTGGGATAAATTGGAACGCCGACTGCGAGCTAGGCCTAATTGCCCAACATCAGTGCTCGACCTCACTTATGCTCTTGTGGCTGAATATAAGCACGTCCCCACATCAATGTTCCAACATCTAGTGGCAAGCCTTCCCAGAAGAAGGGAGGCGGTTATATCGGCAAAGGGGGGACCAACTCCATATCAATGCCCATGATATTGGAATGAAATGTTTGACATGCAGGTGTCCACATACTTTTGGTCATGTAGTGTATAAGGTGCTTTTTGCAGTTTTCCTAGCTGTGCTGTGAAGGATCTAGCGTATAAGCAACCCAAGGTATAACGCCATGTCATAGTAATGATAAATGTTGACACGGTATATATGACATGAGTTTTATGATATGAAATGTGAAGTGCACGTTTGGACCCACGGGTGTTTTGCTTGCTTGTATGACATCAAAGCAGTATTTATTATAATCCTCAATGTCTCATCCTTGTAATTTATAGCATTTCCCTCATTCAAACAATATAAAATTAGCAAAAGTTGCCCAATTAGCGGGAGAGAAGGGCATCTTGTCGTGCGTGGGGATCAAGTTCAGAATGGGTCAAAATCCATACAAAGCTGTGAAGCGGAAGCCCTGAGCTCTGACATGTATAGCATGTTACTGCACAGCCACTTGCGTTCCAATTTAGGTGCTTATCAGTGTCCAAATATGCCATTTCCAACCTGTATATGGGTACAAGTGTAAAGGGCTACTATGCACTTACTATTAGTGATGCACCGATATGACATTTTTGATATCTGAAATTTTCCTTGCCAAACAAAAACGATACCGACGTTATTTACAATTTTAGCAGCCTTTTAGCATTCTAGTACAGTTAGACCGCTGCGTCCATGTGTGTTGTTAACTAAGGCACTGCATCTCCGTGCAAGATGCGGCACTACAGTCCCTGGTTCGAATCCAGGCTGTATCACATCCGGCCGTGATTGGGAGTCCCATAGGGCGGCGCACAATTGGCCCAGCGTCGTCCGGGTTTGGCCGGTGTAGGCCGTCATTATAAATAAGAATGAACGTAGTTATTACACTATCACTCGTATTTCATGTCACAACGACTCATCGATACGTATGCTATGATGCTGGTAAAGTTGTCTCGCGCACCTACAGTGCTGGTCATAAAAAAGAAAAGCTAGCAAAAACATAGCAAAAAGACATCTGTTTCAGTAGCTATCGTTAGCTAGCTAACTATTTAGCTAGGTGGCATCATCTAAAATAACCCTAATTTATAAGACAGTTCTTATTTGATTAATGGTGGTCGGACCCATCTATGTGAAGCTAGCCACAATAGTGGACTTTGTGGTTAGCCTTTAAAATAAAAGTATGTAATTGACAGTGATGCAAATGAACACAAATAGAATTATGTCATAATTGAATAGATCTACTGGTCATTGTTTTCAGGCTGGTTGTATTGGTGCTAGCTATTGGTTTGTGGCCGGTGTTTGCAGACGTTTTTTTGTATAGCTTTGACAGTGCTACTGATAGAAGTGGTGCCTCTTGGCTTGAACGTGCAAATTCAGAACACACAACATTCAATAATAGAACTGTTATTTGACGTGTCAAATTAAAAGCTTATTTAACGCGTCACATAGTGTTATTTGACGTGTATCTTTTTTGATACGCAAAGACCCAAACGGCGTTCCATAGTATGTCGTGAAGCTAATAGTAGTGACACTTACTGTGTAACTCCATCTGAAAAATAGCGTACTTGGTTAGTGTGTTCCGGTGCTCGACCAGTCACGAAAGCAAACATCACCCATGACAGAGAACGGTTGATTGTCAAGGCCAATGAATTCCATTATCTTGGCATTAATGGATTTCACCTTTGAGTTGTCTGCTGAAATGTTCTTAGTCTTTCAAATGACTGCTCGATCCACACAGCAGACGTTGTGGGCTAGGTTAGGAATGCTGTGTAGCGCCACGTGCAAGGGAGATGTGTTACATTTCACCCTGGCTTTGACAAATTCTTCATGCTACAATTTTGGAGCTTAAAATACCTTCAGAAGTCTTTAACAATCTATGTATTTTGTTACTATTGAGGTCAGACTCCTCCATCGAGCCTCTTATTGAATGTAGCATATTTCCCTGTGAAAGGTGGACAGGAACAGATGAGACTGAGATAGATTTCCTTTAATGTGTGTGTGGATGAGTGTTCTCTGTGCTTGTCAGTCTGCAGTAGAAAGAGGGAATGGGATCATCGATTTATCATACGTCTCAGTGGTAAACCAAGGGTCATTTTAGCAGAGCAGAAAGTAATCCACTTTTTTAGGGCACTTGCCTAGAGTATTACAAACGACTGCATTGCTCAAGCTCCTGCCTCGAACTTTGGTGTTGAGGACTGAAGTGATTATTTCCACTGTTTCTTTGTTGTGTACATGCGATTTACCTTCTAGGGTTGGGCTGTAATGAAGACTACAGAGATTGAGTCTAAAGCCATCGTAGAGTCAGTCGTAGATCACTAGCTTTGTGTTCTCTAGCTAGCAGACTGTCTGCAACAGTAGAATACTAGCAAATACTTGTTTGAGGGTTATTGTAACTGTTGGGTGTTTCTGTGTGTGTCCACGGCATAGGATTTACCCTGAATCATCTCATCCGGAGAGTGACCTTGCTGAGGTTCAGGGGCTGATTGCCACTGTGCTGCAATTGACAATGAGAGGCTGGATGCATCCCAAATGGCGTCTGATCCCCTATATAGTGCACTACTTTTGACCAGAGCCCATAGTGCATTACTTTTGAGCAGAGCCTATGTAGGGAATAGGATTCCATTTGGGATGCAAAATGAGAGGCTGAGTGACCCAGTCACCTGATGGATTTAATAGGAAACAGAGTTAATTGAGGGGACCCTCTGTTTAAAAGGAGTGTAACAATACCTTGCCAGACAGACTGGAATAATACCAGTAATGTCCATGGATGTCTTAGTTGTGAAAAAGTTGTGCTCGCCAGAACAAATAATAGTTTAACAATGTAGATGCAGACTGTATAATGTATTCATTTCCCTCTATCTATTAATTTTATCCTTATACTATACAGTACACCACTATATGCTCATCATCTATAATAGGCTAGTATCTGCTGTGCGAAGACGAGAGAACCTTGTACACAGCAGTGTGTTTAGATCCAGGTGGTGGTTTTGGCAGAAAGGTGGTGGGAAAGGCCTCTGTACTCTAGTACCAGTTGTTGTGGTGATTGTGGTCTGGCTGTGCTGTAGGTAACTCGGTCCTTCTCCCCCCCCCCCCCCCCCAGGGATGGACCCCTCTGTGCCCCACGAGAGAAGAACCCCTGTCACCCCCGGGTCCTCCTCTCGCTACCACCGCCGACGCTCCTCTGGCTCCCGGGACGAACGCTACAGATCAGGTAGGACAACGACACCTTTCAACGTCACACAAAGGAACTTCAAACAACAATCAATAAGCATTTGTATCAACTCCCTCTTACTGCCAAGAGTTGCTGAATTTCGTTTTTTACTTCAGTTGGCATCTTGGTTGGAAAGCGAGGTAGTGGCCGTTTCTTTCCCTCAACCCAAACAGTAGCACAAACCTCAACATCCTGTTATAGTTTGTAGTTATTGCCAGTTACTATAGGATAGTGTTGGAGCAATAATGGAGCTCTACATTTTTACCACAAAATAAAATGTCTAGGTTTGTGGTAACAGAATTAACTCGGATTACCAAACGCTTTGTTTTTATCAAGTCAAATTTGGTTTGTCACATGCGCCGAATACAACAGTGAAATGCTTACTTACTAGCCCTTAACCAACAATGCAGACTTTTCGTTTACCTGTTAATTAATGCTGTTTAATGTTTAGCACTCTATTTTAGACCAATGAACCACTTGTGTTATTACCAGCTCAACAGCTTGCTTCATTAGTAGTCACCCCCCCCCCCCCCCCTCGCTCTCTTGCTCTTTTTCCCTCTCTCCTACAAATGACTCTGCTTCAACATACCAGCCACAGATTCTGGCACTGCGCTCCAGCCTCATTTTAGAAACGCATTGATTGTCTCAAATGTCACCCTAACCCCTATATAGTGTGCTACTTTTGACCAGAGCTCTGCTACACATTATGTAGAGAATAGGGTGCCATGTGAAACACACACAGAACCAGCTTCTGGACAGTCCTAACTGTAGTCCAGTTGGCAACCCTGACTAGAGTCTGTAGTAACAACAACTGCCAAGCACCGACAGGAAACCTGCATTTGATTTACTGGTGTGACACAATACCCATTGTAACATGCCAGTACTATAGTCTATATAAACTGGACCATGGGGTTGAATCATGGGTTTTGTTGTTTTACCAGTGCTTAGCCTTCCACACAGCTATTGATGCTCTTATGTTTTCATATCTGTAATTGCCCGTTATCTGGCTAAACACAATGATCTCACGTTAAGCCCAGTTGTCTGAGGACATTATTCAGACCCAGGCATAGAGGGAGCAGCCAGTGGACAGAGGTCCCTAAAATACAGCCCTATTAAAAACAGGATTCATGTTGAATTAAAGAATACCTGACAACCAACAAGGCTTTGCATGCATCCCAAATGGTACCATATTACCTATATAGTGCACTCATTCTGACTTTTGACCAGAGCTCTATGGGCTCAAAGTAGTGCACTATAAAGGGAATAGGGTGCCATTTGGGAAAGAAATGTACTCTGTTCTCCATGGCCATTACTAAACAGGTCCACTAAAGCATCATGATTTAAAGGGTTTTTCCTCACTAGAACCAAGCTCTTTGGTAAGATGAATTAACTTAGCGTGAGATGTCTTGTTTTTTGTGAGCAGCCAACAGAGGTGGAGTCCCCAGTGTATAAGAAGACTATCACTTTGAGAGGAGTAGCAGTGACCAATTTAGCTTCTTACTGTACATACACTGTGGCTCTTCTGAAGTCGTTTTTCATCAATGTTCGGAGTGATGGTTACAGCCCAATCTTCCATGCTTTTAAAAAAGTGGCTACAGGCATGGAATTGTTCTTAGATTATATGTTAGATTCTTTTGGGCCGGTTTCCCGGACACACAACCGTTTCCCCGTCTAGTGGGCATGTTTTAAAAGGCATGTTCAATAGAGATTGTCTATTGAAAGTGTTAATTAGTCCAAGACTAATCTGTGTCTGGGAAACTGGTTCATAGTGTTTAGTAAAATATAGCATACACCTTACACTATTTTCACAGAATTGAGTTACAAATTAGTTACATTTCACTTAAGTGTTCCCAGAATAAAGATGAAATCTGAGTTTGTGACAACAGGTCTTCCAACATGTCCGTCCTGCTGTGTGTTGCAGATGTCCACACAGAGGCTGTGCAGGCGGCTCTGGCCAAACAGAAGGAGCGTGGTAAGATGGCAGTACCCATGCCCTCCAAGCGCCGCTCCCTGGTCGTGCAGTCCTCCATGGATGCCTACACTCCCCCAGGTGAGGAACATATAGGACTCCAAGGTAATGTCATAGCTGCCTGGGACTACCTCTGTGTGTGTGTGTGTATGCTTGAATATGGGTGTAGGGTTGATTGGCGGGAACCCGGTTACTGGGATTTACCGCCAAAAACCACTCCCTTTTCCCAGGATAAATAACTGCGAGAAACCTGTAAATCATATGAACAGCATGGCGTGACATGGAACTGTTAAAATATATGTGATGTCTAAATCTGGCTTCTCTACGGCCTCTGCATGATGAATCAACACTCAGGGTGGGGACAGACAGCCCATCTCAGTATGGACCATGGTTCACAATGCATGTAGCCCTATCATCTCATGGTAACTTTTTGTCTTGTGACAGGTAGGCCTACATTTGCTGCAGCATAGCCTATGCTACAGTAATATAAAGACTGAATGTGCGTCTTTACACATCTCCATCTGGCTTTTGGGGGTCACCTTGTTTTAAAAAAAAAAGTAATTATTAATGAATGTTTTATTGCAGCTGCAGAGTTTTAAAAACAGCCTATCACTTGAATAGCGTTGCTTTAAATCAGTGCATGTGCGAGCGCTCTCTCTCTCTCTCTCTCTCCGTCAACTCCATTCAAATTGTATCCCAAATGGATAGTCCTGTTCTAGAATGATACTGTATATAGATGTCCTAGCCTACCTCTTTCAGGTAATGAATGCAATGCAGTATTAGACTTATTTAGCTAATTAATGATGGGTTGTGCATAATAAGCCTCTGACTCTTCTAGCCTCTGAACCTGTGCTACGCTGGCCTCTACTTAAATAACACTCCTTAGCTCTTGGATCCCATGCAGGAAAAGCTAGACTAGAATAGCTTGCTGGACATGATTTCTGTAGAATTTCTTATACCAATGGACTATTTGAAGAGGGACACAAGCTATTTTTACTGAATGTTAAGTACAGCAGCCAATAGAAGTCACGGGTAGTTTTGAAAGAAGAGTGAACACGCGGTGGCGGTAAGCTATTAATTCAGACCCATAACCATTCAGATGGGGGTAGACTATAACAGTTATTAATTCAGACCCATAACCATTCAGATGGGGGTAGACTATAACAGTTATTAATTCAGACCCATAACCATTCAGATGGTGGTAGACTATAGCAGTTATTAATTCAGACCCATAACCATTCAGATGGTGGTAGACTATAACAGTTATTAATTCAGACCATAACCATTCAGATGGTGGTAGACTATAGCAGTTATTAATTCAGACCATAACCATTCAGATGGTGGTAGACTATAACAGTTATTAATTCAGACCCATAACCATTCAGATGGTGGTAGACTATAGCAGTTATTAATTCAGACCATAACCATTCAGATGGTGGTAGACTATAGCAGTTATTAATTCAGACCCATAACCATTCAGATGGTGGTAGACTATAACAGTTATTAATTCAGACCCATAACCATTCAGACCCATAACCATTCAGATGGGGGTAGACTATAACAGTTATTAATTCAGACCCATAACCATTCAGATGGTGGTAGACTATAGCAGTTATTCATTCAGACCCATAACCATTCAGATGGTGGTAGACAATAGCAGTTATTAATTCAGACCCATAACCATTCAGATGGTGGTAGACTATAGCAGTTATTCATTCAGACCCATAACCATTCAGATGGTGGTAGACTATAGCAGTTATTCATTCAGACCCATAACCATTCAGATGGTGGTAGACTATAGCAGTTATTCATTCAGACCCATAACCATTCAGATGGTGGTAGACTATAGCAGTTATTCATTCAGACCCATAACCATTCAGATGGTGGTAGACTATAGCAGTTATTCATTCAGACCCATAACCATTCAGATGGTGGTAGACTATAGCAGTTATTCATTCAGACCCATAACCATTCAGATGGTGGTAGACTATAGCAGTTATTCATTCAGACCCATAACCATTCAGATGGTGGTAGACTATAGCAGTTATTCATTCAGACCCATAACCATTCAGATGGTGGTAGACAATAGCAGTTATTCATTCAGACCCATAACCATTCAGATGGTGGTAGACTATAGCAGTTATTAATTCAGACCCATAACCATTCAGATGGTGGTAGACTATAGCAGTTATTCATTCAGACCCATAACCATTCAGACCATAACCATTCAGATGGTGGTAGACTATAGCAGTTATTCATTCAGACCCATAACCATTCAGATGGTGGTAGACTATAGCAGTTATTAATTCAGACCCATAACCATTCAGATGGTGGTAGACTATAGCAGTTATTAATTCAGACCCATAACCATTCAGATGGTGGTAGACTATAGCAGTTATTAATTCAGACCCATAACCATTCAGATGGTGGTAGACAATAGCAGTTATTAATTCAGACCCATAACCATTCAGACCCATAACCATTCAGATGGTGGTAGACTATAGCAGTTATTAATTCAGACCCATAACCATTCAGATGGTGGTAGACTATAGCAGTTATTCATTCAGACCCATAACCATTCAATCTTTGTGTAGAGAAGTGAAAGCCTTTTGCTTTGAAAGCGAGGAAGGGATGAAGCAACAATAGAGTAATAACATTTGGGGAGATATTATGAAAGGTGTATATATTCGTCAGACAATTAATTAATTATACAAATAGGCCCTATTATATTTCAATACTAAAATCTAATTCACTAGACTATACTTTGTAAATAGGCCCTATTATATTTCAATACTAAAATCTAATTCGCTAGACTATACTTTGTAAATAAGCCCTATTATATTTCAATACTAAAATCTATTTCGCTAGCCTATACCTTTGTAAGCTGCATGTGCTGCACCAGAATCACATGTTCTCTTCTGCTTTATCATAATACAGTATAATACATTCAACAAGATTAGCCTACTGGAGCTTGTTTCATTTATTTACCAAGAGAGCATATAGCTAGCTACGTCTGTGGGTTTTTGTCTTTCTGTTGTGCGTAATGTGCAGTAACCTATATCTTATATATGTATTGGGTAATGGCACAATCATTTGGCCTTTTTTGGTCTTGGGCTCATAAAATGTATTTTTAATATACTGTAGGGCTCATGAAATGTATTTAATATGGCTCATTTGCCACCGGCCTGTGTCCCCCCCCCCCTCACTAACTCACTGATGCAGTGTCTCACCCATGTGTCTGTACATGTCATGTCTGCCAGTCAATTCAATCGGCCTGGGTTGGCAAAGCATCTATTTATCACAAATTGATGTTGTCATCAGAAGCTCCTTTCCACAGTGTACATTTTTTTTTCTTCATCTACATTATTTCTTGATTGGATGTAATTACAACGGAATGAGTCAATTTGAAAGAGTGATTGACGTTAAAGTATGATTATGTTATCTCTTGATAGTGTGAATATACATCGTTTTTGGGGATAGTATCCATTAGATACAGTACAATAGGGCTTCAACACAGCAGTTTAAATCTTCAGTCTCCTAGTATTCTACCACTAGAGTCGATGGCACTCCAGACCGTCTTAGATAAAACGTCCCCAGTCTGTCAGTGGAGCAGATGATTGGGGCAGAAAGAAGCCAATATTGACATGGTGTCATAGATGACCATGGGAGTGGTTAAGTCACTCTGAAACGGTTACTCGTGCTAGCTAAAAACAGCTGGCTGACGAGCTGCCATTTCAGACCCTTGGCTAACATAAGAGAGCTGAACCACAGACTTAGGTTGCGTCTCAAATGGCACCCTATTCTCTATATAGTGCACTACTTTTGACCAAGGCCCATAGGACTAAAGTAGTGCACTATCACTATAACGCTCAGCTTATAGAAGGAGTAGTATGGTTAATAATACTAGCTAGCTGAAAGGTAGAGCTCATTTCTCCCTTTGCCATATCCCACTAACTTGCTACATCATCACTTGTCATATACTGTAGAGCTGTAAGAATGTAACAGCTAGAATGTAGCATGGCATGCCCCCACCCAGCCAGAGGTTTATGGAGTAGAGAGTATCTTTATAAGAGAGGAGGAGAGAGCAGTGTTAAGTAGCCATTATGGCATTTGCATTAGGGCTGAAGGCTGGGACTGAGGCGTCTACAGGGATTCCTTTACTGAACACGCACCACGCAGGAAATCACGACAGGCACATTTTCAGATGATTCCGAATGAGCAGGCAGGCAGAGTTCTTGTAAGGCAGCGCGAACTGCCCCTTGAGGGAGAAGGAACAGTGACACAGCACTCACAGCGTGTTGGTGCCTGACTGCCTGCGAGGCTGGGGGCGTTCAGGGACACCAGAGCCACTCACACACATCGTATCAAGCAAGGCAAGCAGCCTTATTCCACTGGAGCACAGCCTGCCAATGACAATTACAATATGGACTCCTTGTCTTCTAGTCTTTCTAGTTAATTAGTATCGTGATTAGTATAACGCTTTTTTTTTTTTTTGTACATGGCTTTGTCCCAAGATGGGTCTCTATTCCCTGTATAGTGCACTACATGGGGAATAGGGTAGCATTTGGGTCGCAGGCTGTGTCTGTCTCAGGGCGCCATCTCCTGTGTGTTGTGGAGATCAGAGGAAATGCACCGTTTCTGTGTGTAACGTGCTGATAATGATGAGTGGCAGTGCATACAGCTCATTACAATGTTATCAGCTGTGGCTGTTACTGAGGGACAAACAAAAAGAAAAGCAACTGCTCTATTCCCAGTGTGTGTGTGTGTGTGTGTGGTACCACACCACCACCTTATCTCAGCAGTCAAAGCCTAATCAATTTAATTAACATGAAATTAGCACAGGACCGGCTACAAAGAGTTTAAGATTTCGTCCGTCATCTTCGTCCAATATTAGATTCGGATTAGGATTGGAATGGTCACTAATCCAGCTACATGAATTGGTTTTCCCGAATAGGATGCCATATCGGATATATGCACGTACACACGCACGTACACACGCACGTACACACACCCGCCCATGTCCTTATACTGAGGTCCTCTGATGTCTGGCTTCTTAGAATCATTACATGTATTGAAGATCCCTAGAGGGCTTAGTCTTCAGGGGCTCATCAGAGACTTCCTGTGTGTGTGTGTGCGCACATCTGGGTGTGTGTGTGTGTGTAATATGATTAGGTGGTTGCCTGGCAGCAGTGTATTTTTGCCATCAAGTGGTGCTGGCCCTATGCACACAGCCTCTGAGAAGCTTTCCTGCCTTGCAAGCTAGCGCTGCCCGACCTGAGACTGTCACTCAGAGACAGTAGAGGCCCAGACTAAAACAGTAGAAACTGGAGCTAGCATCCAGAAATAGTGGCACTGTCAACAACTGTAGCAGATAGGTTAGTTCTCCACATGCCATATTGGTCCACTGTAAAACAATGCGCTTGACGGAGGATTTGAATTTCACCAATGAGGAACCAACAGCCACAACAAAGCATCACTAAGAGCTGAGACCTGGAGGGCCAGTTGCAGCAGTTCCTGTTTAAGCGCAGAATGGCGGGGCGGCAGCTCTCAGATAGGGCTGTCAGGGGACCATTGTGCCACGCCACACGGCTGCTCTCTTATCTGTCCCAGTGTCAACAACGCAGGAGAGCCCAGGTGTGAACAGACTGACAGCTGTCACTGACACTGCCCTGACAACAACACCAGCCAGCCAATTAAAGAGGGCTGTACGACACACTGCTGGCCAATCAAATGTCAGGCTGTTTCCCGGCCAATGGCAGGGCTGGGCTGTGTTGTTAATCTGCTCTGTCTCCTGTGTTTGTGCAGGCAGGGTAGGCAGAAGGAGAGAGGATGGAACCCTAGTGACCTGAAGGGTGTTGGAGCCGGTATTCACTGCAGGCTGGAGGAGACCTCCCTTAGCCCAGCAAAGGTTACCGTCTCTCCCACCGCTGTCACTGGCAAAGACAGTGTGTCAGCCCCTCAGTGTCAGAGAGAGGCTCACAGACATACTGAGAACTAGACTAGATAACAAATGTTTTTTTCAGACATTTTACTGGCCAGAAATATATATATATATTATATTTTATGTGTACTCATAAAACCTATTAAGTTAATGTAGGCTTTTTATGTTATCTTTTTTGCTGAATTCTATTTTCACAGAATTTATCACGTTACATTTCTATATTCAACATTTTGCCCATGCAGATTTGACATTTACTAGAAAAGGTCAACTGGTTCGAGGCTGCTGTATTGTTTACTAACTTAGGTTGATAAGGTGCTAGGCTGAAGTGTAATTGGAGGACTGTACACACACACACACACACACACACACACACCGAGAGAGAGCCAGGCCCATTCTGTTGTTTATCTCTTTCAGTAGGTCACTGCAGTGCACCTGGTTCTTAAATGGCTCGTTATGATCCAGCCTCTCTCCCTCTGTTCGTTCCTCTCATCCCTCTCAGACACCCTCTGCTGGCCCCCGGCAGACAGCCCTGTCCTGTCGCAGTATGCAAAATGCATGCAAAATAAAGTACACAAATAAACCCACTCCCTCCTCCCCAGACTCAGCCACTGACTGGCTAGGGTTTAAAAACATCCCTGAGTGGAGAGTAGTGATATTAGCTCAGTAGGAGTGACAGTGTTTGGGCTGAGACTGTCTGGGTGTTGCGGTGGATTTGGGTGCATGAAAGTGAGTCAGCCTAATGATGTGAGGTGCAGGTCTGTGAGGGCTATAGGGAAAGGGCTCCTCCTGACTGAGTCTGATACAGTGGAAGGAAGCCATTCTCCCCTTCACTGTCAGGATCAGGTTTCTGTCAACTCTGATTTGCATGCTTTCTGTGGAGTGCACCTGTAGCCTACAGGTAGGGAGCAGGGTGTATAGCCTCTACCAGGCTTTCACCTCACCTTCGGTATGAAAGCCTGTGTTAGTTCTTGTCAGGAGGAGGCTAAAAGAAGGTGGGTATCCAAGCTATTTGCCCCTCCCAACAATTGGAATAGGCACATTCAAACAGAGGCGGAGATTCAAAACCGAAAGCCAATCATTTTCAATGGTGCCCACAAGGGGTAGTGTCATTACAAACAATGATATATAATATTATACACAAAAATGCTAGCACCGTAAACTAGCTTACTCTGAATAATTCTGAAGAGGGATGGATGTGGTTATTTTTTTTCAATCGCTTCTACTCACAGCCCATCATCACAGTTCCACTCATACCTGCTTCCCCAGGCTCTGGAGCACAACATGCGGCAGGCCTGGAAGCTGAAGCTAGTGGCGGGGTTATGCTATGGGGGACAGGACATCTCCTTATGGCATAGCCCGAGTTTCTCTATTTGTTGTGCAAATGTCTGACAATGACGTGTGTGTGTGTGTGTGTGTGTGTGTGTGTGTGTGTGTGTGTGTGTGTGTGTGTGTGTGTGTGTGTGTGTGTGTGTGTGTGTGTGTGTGTGTGTGTGTGTGTGTGTGTGTTTCTACCCGCCGTCGTAGACCCCCTCTCTAATTCCCCTCTCCCTCTCGGCTCTTCTCCCCCCCTCTCTCCAGACACGTCGTCGGGCTCGGAGGGCGAGGGCTCCATGCAGGGTGAAGGCACACCAACCTCCAGCCAGAGCAGCATCAACATGGAGAACTGGATCAGCCGAGCCATCCACGGCTCCACCACCTCCTCCACCACCTCCTCCTCCTCCACTCAGAGTGGAGGGAGCGGGGCGGCCAGCCGGCTAGCAGACGTCATGGGCCAGACGCACCTCGGTAAGTCAGGTAAACTACCCTTCAACTATAACCTACACACCTACTTACATCTATCTACCTCTGTTTGTCTTGCCTACCTCTCTTGTTGGCTTTCTAACTCAATACCCCCAGGGTGTGTGTGTGTTGTTGATTATCACCCCTCACCCATCCTGTTCCAACCCCTAAGGCATGCAGCCACAACACTAGCCTGCTCTTCCAGTGTTACTTTCTATTAATTGCATGCTACCCTCATTCCCCTGACAAAGATGACCTTCTAGACTTGGTTAACCCCCCTAGGGTAGTTGTATGGCCAGTGCATAATACATAAACAATTCAAAATAGTGAAAAATAATTGTTGTAGCCTATTTACTCATATATATATATATATATATATATATATAACGTTTAAGACTGGAGGGCTATCACCATGAAGTACCACTGTTGTCTGTGTAGACTGTTCCAGTGGCCAGTCTGTTGTCTGTGTAGACTGTTCCAGTGGCCAGTCTGTTGTCTGTGTAGACTGTTCCAGTGGCCAGTCTGTTTTCATGCTGCTGACAGTTTAAATACCACCAGAGACATCAGACAGTCAGCCCCCTGCCAGGTGGACAGCGCTAGTAGACAGTTAGGACTAGGAGACAGACCATCAGAGCTATTTGGCCCTATTATGATCTACAAATATCAAACTGTGGGAGCTCCTTGAAGACGCTTTAGAGAGGCATGTCTTTTTACCAGAGCTTGTTGTAGGTCCATTCATACCAACAAGCACATGAGTGGCTTTCTCACCAGTCCTTGGTGTTCAGAGGTGTTCCCATGACAATCAGCTTACACACATAGCTGTTTTGTTGTCACAACATGGCATGGTGTGTGTGTGTGTGTGTGTGTGTGTGTGTGTGTGTGTGTGTGTGTGTGTGTGTGTGTGTCTGACTGACTGTAGTGTATTCTAGTCCTGCTCTCTCTGCTAGGTGTGTTATTGAAGAGGAGGATATCCTTTCCTGTGTGTGACGGTTACGACTCTGTTTTCCTCTTCGCTCCTGTTTTGAGGCCAAAACAAACCAGCTCCCCAGTGTATGTGTGCTGGCTTTTTAAAAGGCTTCCCTTCATCCCCCTCTCCCTCCCTCCCTCCCTCCCTCCCATTTAGTGTGGTTCTGCCTGTCCGTGTAGAGAAGTTGCTTTTCTCCATGCCCCTTACCGCGACCGTTATCCATGGGTCTGTCCCAAATGGCACCCTATTCCCTATATAGTTCACTACTTTTGACCAGAACCCTATGGGCCCTGGTCAAAAGTAGTGCACTATACATGGAATAAGGGACCATTTGGGACAAAGACCGTATTTTCCATCTCTCCATATCGCTGATGCCTCTTTCGCTGAGAGACACTGCAGAGAGGCCTTCCTCCATCTGGGTACAGTAGTGCCTTGGTTTGGCTCTGTGTGATTGCCGTAGTCTGGATTTAAGGTTCTGGTTTTCCCCTCCTCACATGCAGGGCCCATTGCTCACCTCTCTCTGAAGAGGAAAACTAGGAAGGTCCTGGGTCCTCCGGCCCCAGTCACAGTAGAGAATGGGAACACAGGTCCAGGTCCTGTGGTGCGCCGGTCTTGTGAGTTTGGATCAGGTGGATCAGAGCTCGTCTGGCAACAGCCCCCTCTGGAGAAGCAGGGTCAGTATCCCACTATCCCAGACCACCGTGCGGTGGTGCAGTCAGCACCCCCCTGCCTTCACCTCCCTGCCCTGCTCTGACCCAGCCCCCATTTGCTTTGTGATGATAAAGTGTGGCGTTCATTGACGAAGTGGTGTGTCCCTGGCTCTTACTACAGTTGTGTGAAAAGATGGGAGATAGAAGAGGAGAAGTGATGCTAACCCATGGTTAGCTTTGGCTAATGACTGCTGTGATCGCATGAAGCAGTGTGTTTATGCTTTCATGCTTGTGAATGATAGCCAAGATGCTGATGGAAAATCAATCATAATATTACAGGGAAACGGTAAGGTCTGGAAAGCAGTGTATTTGACAAATGGCACCCTACTTCCTATATAGTGTACTACTTGTGACCAGGGCCGACAGGGTTCTGGTCGAAGTAGTGCATATGTAGGAAATAGGGTGCTATTTGGGATGCACACCAATGCTTTTATTTTTATTTTTTTGCTTTCATGGCTGTGAAATATTTGTTTTAATGGTGAGAAATACATGTATTTGTTTGCTTGCCAAGATAAGAGTGTTCAAGAATGCTTTTTATCTTTGACACAAAGCAGATGGATGGTTGCTCCAGTTACGTGGAGGTGGTGCTTGCTGCAAAAATGTATTCTGTCTGCTTTTAGACACTTCTCTGCCCTCCCAATCTTCCACATGGATACAGACATTCATGTTGGCAGTGTATACTTTAAATCTGAACTTTAGGCAGGTGGCACATTGTTTTAAGTAGTCTGTTTTAAAATGCCCTGTGCAATTTACTTTTTGGTGCCAAAACTCTGCTGGATGCTTAAAGAACCCACTGAACCAGCATTGAAGAATGCTTTGATTGAACCCATCTGTTATCCCGTCAGTCACTATTCTGCAGGGAGAGTGAATTATTGAAATGTGTTGTTTATATCCAACGACAAAAGAAAAGAATCCCCAGGTGGAAGTAGATGGATGTTCTGAAAACAAAGGCTTGGTCCACACTCTAATCAACTATTAGTTAACATCTGAACACCACAGAAACCATTAACACAATTCTGGAAGGGTTCCCATTCCTAATGGAATTCCGGGATAATTACAGTACATTGCATGACACACCTATCCATACAGTATGGCAACGCGGCCTATGTGACGACCCATAGGGATTCCATTGCAGGACAGTGTGTACCTCTGCCCCTGCCGAGGTGTATTCCCGATATCTCATTAGTAGTCCTCTAGGTGTTGTGCTGTAAAGGAGAGATTTGTCAAAACAAATGTTATTCGTCACATGCTTCATAGACAACAGGTGTAGACGAACAGTGAAATGCTTACTTGCGGGTCCTTTTCCAACAATGCAGAGTTAAAGATGAGGTATAAAATACACAGTGACACTGTGAATAATGAGTAAAAACATGGTCAAATAGAGAGTAGAAAATAACATGGCTATATATAGGGAGTAGAAAATAACATGGCTATATATAGGGAGTAGAAAATAACATGGCTATATACAGGGAGTAGAAAATAACATGGCTATATATAGGGAGTAGAAAATAACATGGCTATATATAGGGAGTAGAAAATAACATGGCTATATACAGGGAGTAGAAAATAACATGGCTATATATAGGGAGTAGAAAATAACATGGCTATATACAGGGAGTAGAAAATAACATGGCTATATATAGGGAGTAGAAAATAACATGGCTATATATAGGGAGTAGAAAATAACATGGCTATATATAGGGAGTAGAAAATAACATGGCTATATACAGTGAGGGGAAAAAATATTTGATCCCCTGCTGATTTTGTACGTTTGCCCACTGACAAAGAAATGATCAGTCTATAATTTTAATGGTAGGTTTATTTGAACAGTGAGAGACAGAATAACAACAACAAAATCCAGAAAAACGCATGTCAAATGTTATAAAATGATTAGCATTTTAATGAGGGAAATAAGTATTTGACCCCTCTGCAAAACATGACTTGGTACTTGGTGGCAAAACCCTTATTGGCAATCACAGAGGTCAGATGTTTCTTGTAGTTGGCCACCAGGTTTGCACACATCTCAGGAGGGATTTTGTCCCACTCCTCTTTGCAGATCTTCTCCAAGTCATTAAGGTTTGAGGCTGACGTTTGGCAACTCGAACCTTCAGCTCCCTCCACAGATTTTCTATAGGATTAAGATCTGGAGACTTGCTAGGCCACTCCAGGACCTTAATGTGCTTCTTCTTGAGCCACTCCTTTGTTGCCTTGGCCGTGTGTTTTGGGTCATTGTCATGCTGGAATACCCATCCGCGAGCCATTTTCAATGCACTGGCTGAGGGAAGGAGGTTCTCACCCAAGATTTGACGGTACATGGCCCCGTCCATCGTCCCTTTGATGCGGTGAAGTTGTCCTGTCCCCTTAGCAGAAAAACACCCCCAGAGCATAATGTTTCCACCTCCATGTTTGACGGTGGAGATGGTGTTCTTGGGGTCATAGGCAGCATTCCTCCTCCTCCAAACACGGCGAGTTGAGTTGATGTCAAAGAGCTCCATTTTGGTCTCATCTGACCACAACACTTTCACCAGTTGTCTTCTGAATCATTCAGATGCTCATTGGCAAACTTCAGACGGGCATGTATATGTGCTTTCTTGAGCAGGGGGACCTTGCGGGCGCAGCAGGATTTCAGTCCTTCACGGCGTAGTGTGTTACCAATTGTTTTCTTGGTGACTATGGTCCCAGCTGCCTTGAGATCATTGACAAGATCCTCCCGTGTAGTTCTGGGCTGATTCCTCACCGTTCTCATGATCATTGCAACTCCACGAGGTGAGATCTTGCATGGAGCCCCAGGCCGAGGGAGATTGACAGTTCTTTTGTGTTTCTTCCATTTGCGAATAATCGCACCAACTGTTGTCACCTTCTCACCAAGCTGCTTGGCGATGGTCTTGTAGCCCATTCCAGCCTTGTGTAGGTCTACAATCTTGTCCCTGACATCCTTGGAGAGTTCTTTGGTCTTGGCCATGGTGGAGAGTTTGGAATCTGATTGATTGCTTCTGTGGACAGGTGTCTTTTATACAGGTAACAAACTGAGATTAGGAGCACTCCCTTTAAGAGTGTGCTCCTAATCTCTGCTCGTTACCTGTATAAAAGACACCTGGGAGCCAGAAATCTTTCTGATTGAGAGGGGGTCAAATACTTATTTCCCTCATTAAAATGCTAATCAATTTATAACATTTTTGACATGTGTTTTTCTGGATTCTTTTGTTATTATTCTATCTCTCACTGTTCAAATAAACCTACCATTAAAATTATAGACTGATAATTTCTTTGTCAATGGGCAAACGTACAAAATCAATAGGGGATCAAATACTTTTTCCCCCTCACTGTATAGGGAGTAGAAAATAACATGGCTATATATAGGGAATAGAAAATAACATGGCTATATATAGGGAGTCAAAAACATGGCTATATATAGGGAGTAGAAAATAACATGGCTATATTTAGGGAGTCAAAAACATGGCTATATATAAGGGGTTATCCCAGGAAGCCTAGACCCACTCCAATTTGCATACCGCTCCAACAGATCCACAGATGATGCAATCCCTATTGCACTCCACACTGCCCTTTCCCACCTGGACAAAAGGAACACCTATGTAAGAATGCTTTTCATTGACTACAGCTCAGCGTTCAATGCCATAGTGCCCTCAAAGCTCATCACTAAGCTAAGGACCCTGGGACTAAACATCTCCCTCTGCAACTGGATCCTGGACTTCCTGACGGGCCTCCCCCAGGTGATAATGGTAGGTAACAACACAACCACCATGCTGATCCTCAACACTGGGGCCTCGGGTGCGTGCTCAGTCCCTTCCTGTACTCCCTGTTCACTCATGACTGCACGACTCCAACACCATCATTCAGTTTGCTGATGACACAACAGTGGTAGGCCTGATCACCAACAATGAGTGACAGCCCTGGGTAAATCAATTTGAATTCTATCACTTTTTGACAGCAACCCTTTTGATTTGAACAAAACCTTTTGTACATGTTTGCCTATAGGGAGGAGGTCAGAGACCTGACCATGTGGTGCAAGGACAACAACCTCTCCCTCAATATGATCAAGACAAAGGAGATGATTGTGGACTACAGGAAAAGGAGGACCGAGCACCCACCCATTTCTCATTGACGGGGCTGTAGTGGAGCAGGTGCTTCAAGTTCCTTGGTGTCCACATCACCAACAAAGTAACATGGTCCAAGCACACCAAGACAGTCGTGAAGAGGGCACGACAAAGCCTATTCCCCCTCAGGAGACTAAAGATTTGGCATGGGTCCTCAGATCCACAAAAGGTTTTACAGCTGCACCATCGAGAGCATCCTGGCGGGTTGCATCACTGCCTGGTATGGCAACTGCTCGGCCTCCGACCGCAAGGCGCAACAGAGGGTAGATGAGTACAGCCCAGTACATCACCGGTGCCAAGCTTCCTGCCATCCAGGACCTCTATACCAGGCGGTGTCAGAGGAAGGCCCTAAAAATTGCGTGAGTGCAATAGAGATTGCATCATCTGTGGATCTGTTGGGGTGGTATGCAAATTTGACTGGGTCCAAGGTTTCTGGGATGATGGTGTTGATATCAGCCATGACCAGCCTTTCAAAGCATCACTGTCGCGCTCGCTCTCTGTCGCACTCGCTCTCTGTGTCGCGCTCGCTCTCTCTGTCTCACACAGCTCTGAAGGCATTAGGAATATGACTTTCTCGCACATTAGCACCGTGTTGAAGTTTTATATTTATTTACAGTAGTCTTTTCGCCGGTTATATAAGCAGCTACTGGCTTATTCTAGGAAGTGGGGGAGGGAGGGTGAGCGAGCGAGCGACTAAGTGGGGGCGGCAGTGATGTTGTCCTTGGTCTGACATTGTCAATATGAGTCTTGTTTAATCTATTGGGGTCTGGAGCCCTCCACCTATCCCATTAATCTAACCTCACACTGGTGGTCTCAAATGGCACCCTGATCCCTATGATGCGCACTACTTTTGACCAGGGCGCATAGGACTCTGGTCAAAAGTAGTGCACTATATAAGGAATAGGGTGCCATATGAGACACAGCCTATACATGGTGGAAGGTGAGATGATACATAATATTTTCATAAATCTGTAGATGTGAAGTTTTGGGAAGCTCTTATCCTATTGGCCTATATAGGCACATTAGATGTTCATGATGAATTGTCACTGAAAATAAGATTCCTTATTGCAGACAGTGTGATGGTCTGAATGAGATTGCTCTGACATGCATCTGGTTACCAGCTCTTATAGGTAAGTGCTATGTGTGCTAGCTGGTGTTTCATCCACTTTAGCGTATGTATGGTCCTTGACTGGGGATGTAGTGTTTTGCCGTGGAAAGAGACTGAGTACTGGGAATGTAAAGGAAAGACAGTGAGGGACCTCATTGAAATTCCTTTGTGGTTTCTCCTCCCAATTGGTGTCTGGAATTATATTACACGCTCATCCACTTCAGTTGGAGTCAAAATCTAGCAGGAAGAGGAAGTAACGTCTGATGCTTTTTTTTATGTTGTCCTGGCAGTATGACGGGGGAGAACAACATGAATTCACGGCTACTTTACCATGGTTACAAGATTATCGTGACACCGACAATTATGGATGAAGACCGTCATGAAAATAAAAATAACACATATTTTTTTTGAGTAAAATAAGTGGCACAAACAGCTGTCTGAAAACGAGACGGCCCGGGCAATTGTGCGGTTGAGTCCGTTTCCACGGTAACATGAACTCTTTTTACAACGCGATGACGTTGCGGTCATTTGGCTGATCAATAACTGTCAACCCGAAATTCCATGACCGTCACAGCCCTTTTCACGGCATGATTAGACTTTCAACAACATCTGCCACTTGAAGGAATCTGAAATGAAATACAAGTCGAGGAGTGGGAGAGAGAAATGTAGATATATTTTTCACATTGAAAGATAATGTCACATGTGGGAAGTCTCAGAGAGCAGGAGAGGCGGAAGCACTGCGTTAATGATGTAATGTTGAAGCATTTGGAGGAATTATGTTATGGCCAGGGGATTGAAGAGTGGGCGGTGATGATTACAAACATATTTCCATGAAGTGCATCAAATCTCCTGCAGCTCCACTACTGGATTTAAAGGGGCAATCCCAGATTGCCCCTTTAAAACTGAAGAATATTAGACTGAAGAATATAACTTATAAATGCCTTTAATGATCATGAGCTTAGTTACATTTTCTTCCCCCATTGGAGGCCAAAATATAAACTTGTTTTACCTTTTGCCTCTGCTGTTTACCAAAAAAAGTGATTGTGTCAGCTTTGTTTTGTTTGAATCCCAGCTCAGTGGCAGGTAGCATAGCGGTTAAGAGCGTTGGGCCAGTAGGTGAAAGGTCACTGGTTCGAATCTCCGGGCTGACTAGCTGAAAAATCTGTCTATTCACTTGAGCAAGGCACTTAACCCTAATTGCTCCTTTAAGTTGCTCTGGATAAGAGCATCTACTAAATGATGAATGTTTTTTTTTAAAATACAATAAATTTAGATCAACCCTTTAATCACAATCTGACTGAAGGAGAGGCTGGTGGCCTGGGGACGAGACATGTGACTATCAGCTTGGTGACTCATACATGGACAACTTAATACACAGAATTAGTTTGACTTTGTTGTCATAGTTATATATTTGTATTAGTTAGCGTGGTCCCACACATTCAATCTTATGTACACATCACATAGAAATGTGTGTAGCAGAGATGTATGCGCCGCTATAGGGCTAGTAAAGTTCACAAATCAGTCTAAGTCAATGTATTGTATGTGAGTTACAATGGCTGTGCCACGTAGCCACGATATTCAGATGATATTTTCATCAGAATAAAATAGTTTTTGGGTCATTGCAGAGGTGCATCCCTCTCGTGGAGTGGATGGACTTAGTGAACACCACGATCTCGTCTGCAAACACCACTAATCTGTTTTCAAAGGAAAACTAACTAGAGGGCTCCTAAAATGCAAATGAGGTGACATGAAACACTTTCAATGCGATATCATAACAGATCATATTGATAAGGCTGAGGACTATGGCACTATGGAAGTGCCAAGATAAAAAAAAAAAAAAAACACAGCAGCATTTCAAACATTTCCTTCCTTGAGTTAACCGTGGTCTACCTCTGTCTATTCTCCACCTGGGGACACCTGTTTGCATGCACCTCCTGACCTGACTAGACTAACCCGTGTGTTCTACCGTCTGTCTCTCTCGGTCTGTCTGACTATGTCTCTCTTTCCCTCGATCTGTGTGTGTGTGTGCTCACGGACTGCTGCCTCCTGCCTCATCCTGCCCTAGGATGTGTGCGTCCAAAATGGCACACTTTTCCCTCTATAGTGCACTGCTTTTTACCTGGGTCAATACATCTATAGTATGTATGAGCAGTGGTCAAAAGGCGTGCACTATATAGGTGCCAGACGCTGCCGTACTCCCCCCCCCCCCCCCCCCCACTGTTGTGCTGGCTTGGCTGTGGCAGCCTGTGGCCTGCTGTGGCCCTTGGTTAGCTATAGGGCTGAGGGCTGGGGGGACTAACAGTAACAGGCTTCCTTCACCTTGCCTCTCCTCACGTCCAGAGAACCACTCTGCCCCTCCAGATGTCACCAGCTACACCACAGACTCCATACAGGTGGAGAGACCCCAGGGCTCCACCACAACATCCAGGTCCACGCCCAAATATGGCAATGCAGAGCTCATGGAGACCGGAGATGGTGAGTGCATAGAGGGGTTGGGGGGGGGGGTGTGTGACCTACATGTATTTTCATGGTGCTTGTCTTTCTTTAGCATTTTTGGTGGGGTATTTTATTTATGCCTCTAACTTTCTCACTCATCATTATTCACAATTCATTCAGGATTATCTGTAATCATGGTCACGTCCACATTGATGTAGAAGTGTTCAGTAGAATATTCTAGTCTTATTTACAGTAATGTGACTCTAAAATGACACGTTATTTACCATTCATTTCTAATGGGCACAACATAATCTGAAACACAACCAAAATAAAAGGCAAATGCATTCAACAACTTTGTAGCCTCACAAGCTTGATGTAGAGTTGCCTGCTAGGAATATGGGACCAAATACTAAACTTTAAACAAAATGTAATACACCAAGTGTCCAAATACCTATGACTTCTTCAAATGAGGGGACTAAATACATAAAGTGCTTTCATTTCTAAACGGTGAAACAGATATGTATGAACGTAGCTTTCTTTTTGTACTGTATTGAGCCAAATATTTTTATCATGCTTAGTCATTTTTTGTTTTTTGAAGTGTTTGTGTCCTGGTGTTTATGTAATTTGGTTATGATGACACTGTTTTGGGAGAAACATGAAAGGGAAAAACAAGAGCCGATAAATGTTTTACTTATGATTCAATACTGTGAATGGGATGACAAGAATCAATCTTTTCATCATGTTTGATTTGATTTATTACATTTAGCATCACAGAAGTGTTCAGTTAGATCTGCAACAGACACCAGAAATGACTTTAGTAGGAGCAGTAAAACTCTGTCTCCTCTTAACACAGACACATCACTCACTATCTTCATTTACACTCCTCTTTGAGCACATCACTTGATGGCTTACCTTTTGGAAGCTTTCTTTGACACGAGAGGGGAATGAAATCCTTAGGGGATGTGGGTAGACTAGAATGCATCTAACGCCTGGAAATGAGGACCCCAAAGTGGATTCTGACGTTTGTTCTGAATGAGCTCCAGTCAGATGATGGAGTATGCCAATGTGGGAGTCTCTCTGCTATTTTAATTTGTTCTCCTGAGGCATACAGCATCGCAGCGTCGTCAGACTAATCTGTTTATCAGATGCTCCAATCAATAGTGCTGAGGAATAGATTTGTTGAGCGCGCATGTCGTCGAGAGTCTGCTTGATAGATAAAGTGCCAAGCTTCACAGATTGGGCTGACTGGCTCAGACAGTTCTTTTCAGAACCTCCCTGTCTCAACTTCTGTAGCAAGGCCAAACTTGTGATTAGAGATTTAACATGTTTGTTGTGCTACTTACTTGTTTTATCTTGCCTAATACAGTTTTGCGTGCTTTACAGATTTTATATTTTTGTCAAATTAAGTTTGGCCTTTTTAAAAAAAATTTTTTTTACTATGTACATCTGTATTGCTTTCTATCCACGGGGTAACTGTTTTGACACTTCACTGTGTATGAGGGTTTAGACTGACATTTGAGTGACAGCCCTGGGTAAATCCATTTGAATTCTATCACTTTTTGACAGCAACCCTTTTGATTTGAACAAAACCTTCCGTACATGTTTGCCCATTGTAGAAGTGGTCAGAAAGTGCGTTTCTGGACCTGAATGCCAAAACATTCAAGAGATGAAGGTGTTTAAAGTTAACCCATTTTGCATACCCCACCATACCATGAGACATCCATGTCTTCATCACTGGAAAATAGAAACGGTTGAGTTTTATCATTTTTAAAAGCTAACAAACAGGATTGTCAATCAATTTTATATATGTTGTTCTTAAATGTCGATCTAAAACGCGTAATCCTCCCAAAAATAATCATCCACATATATGTTAAACCCTATTTTATATAATCATCGGTTGAGAGACAACATACTCTTGAATACAGGGTGGGTGTCATGTTTTGGCTGATAAATGTACTAAAATGGGAATAACATTGAAACTTTGAAGTGGTACCACGAAGATGGTTGGAGATCCACACGTCAATGAATGTTGACTTGAATGGGAATATCAGTTTTAAATCAATCCTTCATATGAAACCTATTGAAGATCATAGACATATAGATAATAGAATAGACATGACCATTTTAAGTTGACATTCGACGATGGGTAGACCGGCGGCCAACTTTGTGGTAGTAATTAGAAGTGAAAATGTCAATTAATTGAATTTAAATTTCGATGGTGTAGCAACTAAATTGAGGTGATCTAAAGGGATATTAAAGGTTAATTATGATTAAAATGCCACCTACCCTCTTTAAGAGCATGGTACCTCAGATGATGTAAATTAGGGTTTAAGCTAGAACGTATGCAAACATGAATTGATATTAAAGGTTAAAGTTTTTATAAACAATGTCTCATGGTATGCAAAATGGGTCAACTTTAAACACCTTTATCTCCTGCATGTTTTTGCATTCAACTCCAAAAAGAAACTTTCTGACCACTTCTACCATGTTTTAAATCTGAAGGGATGCTGTCAAAAAGTGATTGTGTGTGTGTGTGTGTGTGTGTGTGTGTGTGTGTCCACTTTTCACTCCCTCAGTCTTTGGTGTGTTGAGTGGCATTGGAGTGAAATGGCAGTAGATGGTGTCATTGGAGAGAAATTGCTAGAGGATAGTGTCATTGGAACAAAAGCAGATGATTTAAACAGGGACAGCTCTGCTATATGCAGTAGAACAGTGGCTCCAAACCAAGGGTACTAGGACCCCTGGGGGTACGTGGCCTATCCACAGGGGCTACTTGAAGACCCATGAAACCGTAGGCTTACTGGTGAAATAAACAAGGGAGTACTTCAGGGGTACTCTGAGCAGAGGAGAATTCAGTTGGTGGCACAGAGAGAAAAAGGTTGGGAAGCACTGCTGTAGAGAAGACACTTTGCATATTACCCGTTGACATGTGGCTGTCTCGTCTCAGAATGCCCTCAAGTGACAAGACTTGGAGAAGTGGCCATGCTAGTCCAATTAGACATATAGAAGTTTCCATGAAGTATTGAAGTTTATGTGTAGTGAACTGTGTTAACCCCTACAGGCGTTCCAGTAGGTGGTCGAGTGTCAGCCAAGATCCAACAGCTAGTCAACACGTTGAAGAGGCCCAAACGACCTCCCTTAAGAGAGTTCTTCGTTGACGACTTCGAAGAACTCCTAGAGGGTAAGAGGGCCGGCCATCCCTACTTATTCAACATGGAGGCTTCAAAGACAAATCCTTTGCTCGGTTGATTTCTGAATGGGTTTATTTTAGTGTATTGGTTGTTTAGCATTATTACAGGTTCTTATTGTATTTAATAAATACAATCTCAAGCTGTGTCTCAAATGACAGCCTATTCTCTATATAGGGCCCTGGTCAAAAGTAGTGCACTATGTAGGGAATAGGCTGTAATTAAGGATGTTTTGGGGATTATTTTGCTGTTATAACATAAATGATTGTGCTGCTCATGCTCCAGTCCAACAGCCAGACCCCAACCAGCCCAAAGCGGAGGGGGCTCAGATGCTGGCGATGAGGGGGGAGCAGCTAGGGGTGGTGACTAACTGGCCCCTGTCGCTGGAGGCTGCCCTGCAGAGGTGGGGCACCATCTCTCCCAAAGCCCCATGCCTCACCACTATGGACACCAACGGAAAACCACTGTACATTTTAACCTACGGTAAGGACTCTTGTATATACTTGCAATGACTGTGATATGTGGTTGTTTTACCTACCTTTGTTGAATTTACTGACTGTAAGTCACTCTTGTTAAGAGTCTGCTCAAATGATTCAAATGTACTCGTCACAAGGATTGACTCGGTACAGCACAAGCGCTATTGAAACATTTCAGACAACTTACCAGAGAGAGAATAATAAAAAGCAACGTGTGCTTTATAACAGTGGAGGGTGTGCTCGTCTATAACGTAGAACTGTAAATTGCCTTGCATAATGATACCATGACCCAGACATGCAGGACTGACGCAGCACCACTGTTATGTTAATGACCCTTTACCAGCCACTACATAACTAGGAAGGATTCCATGGTTGCATTCCGAATGGCGCTGTATTGCCTATATAATGCTCTACTTCTGGCAGGAGCCATTTGGGATGCAACCCAGTGCGGGCTGCAGTGGAGTACTCGAGGGTTTCCATTTGAAATACTGCTTCATGCTCAGCCTTCCCACCAACCTTATTCAGCATAGCCGAGCACAAAACTGTGTGTTTGACACAGGCAAGCACCTAACAATACTGCTACCTGCCACTGAAGCATATTAATGCTATTAATGACAGCCACACAAGGAACACCAAGTACGCTGAACAAAAATATAAACGCAACATGCAAGAATTTCAAAGATTTTACTGAGTTAAAGTTCATATAAGCTTTTTGTGTGTATGGAAAATATCTTGGAACTTTAGTTTCAGCTCATGAAACATGGGACCAACACTTTCCATGTTGCGTTTTATATTTTTGTTCAGTGTACATTGTTTGTGGAAAAATACTTTTTGAAGTAAATCGTACAGTGGCAAAAGCACTGATACAGCGACGTAGTTCATTTGTATAGTTATTTAGTTCAGTGACATAGTATGTTATTTCTCTCACTTAGGGGTCTTTAAAGTTCATTGTGAATCTTGATATATGAAAAGTCAATGTAATCAAATCCACTGTTGATCAGTCAGTGACCACACAGGAATGTCTTGCATTATGTTGCAGCACTGCACTACTGCGACAATACACACCGACTATTCCCCTCTGCTTACTTAGATTCAAGTTTTTCTCCCAAGTCCCACCTCAAAATTCATTATTGGTCAAGGGCTGTACTATGATTTGAAGAGTAAAGTTCTGCCTCAGTAGAGTTGCCCTTATGAATTCCAAACTGCTGGGAAGGGCCCCTGTGAAGCTGTGAGAATAAAATGACCTGTAGGCTGAGTCCCAAATGGCACCCTGTCAGCCCTATGGGTCCTGGTCAAAAGTAGTGCACTACATAGGGAATAGTGTGCCATTTGGGGTGGAACCATAGACAGTCCTGCACACCGCATCCGAGAGTGCAACCTGCTTCTGAGTCATGGAGACATGACAGGCAGCATGCCCCACAGGAATAACATGGGCACAATATTTTCTGTATAATGCACTACTTTTGACCAGAGCCCTATGTAGTGCGCCATGTAGAGAATTAGGGTGCCATTTGGTACGCAGACATATGACTCCAGTCAGACAGCACTAAAACAGGCCTCAATGGAACTAGTGCAGTGTCTGTCAGTCCTCCGTCTGTCTGGCTGTCGGTGGGAACATATTGATCTGTAAAGTGTGGTGGCTGATCGGACAATGTTCACCAGGCTGTGAAATGTCTGCAGCCAGCCTTCCTTTTGTCAGGAGCCCAGCATCGAGGCCCAGCTCTCTGGGAAGGAAGAGACGGTTGGTCAGGTGAGAGAGAGCTACTGGGCCCTGAGCTGTGTGAACAACTCTGTCTTCAGTGTGCAGTGCTGAATCTTAATATGACTCTTTGAAGTGAACCTTGAGTGAATCTCACTCTCACTCTCTCTCACTCTGAGCATCGTTCTCTCTGCCCTACTCTCTTTGCTAGTTTAATTCCTCTGGTTTCTCTGCTGTGTGATACCTCATGACATGGACACAGTTTGCTTACAACGTCAAATTATGGTCGATAGCTTTTATTGAAATAGGGGATTGATTCCTCCTAATGATTGTCTCTGTTTCCAAAAAACAATTAATTACATGAATTTATCATCTAAAATTGGCTAGTTAAATGCTCACACTGCACTTAAACTTTGGGAATTTAGTCAATATCTATACCATCCTCCTTTACAAACGAGCACTATGTATTGCAAAAATAATGGTATCCATTTAAGCCGTCCTTAGATTAATAAAAAATAAATCACATTTACAGATTACGACCATTTAATTTAACGATGTGTCGACTCGATGGATAGATCACCACAGCATCATGACATGAGGACATTTCCCTCCAATGCTGTAGATACAAAGCATGCCACCCTATTCCCTATCAAGTGCACTACTTTTGAACAGAACCCTATAGGCCCTGTTCAAAGGCAGTGCACTAAATGGGGAACAGGGTGGCATTTGGGCCTATGTAATTCCAATATGAAATCACTTATCATGGAAACGTAGTGCTGTGTATCTAGGAAGGTAATGCTGTCCATTATTCACCATCTATGGTCTATTCATAGAGATGATGATTATGCATTACTCATGTGCCCTCATTTAGTTTATCTCAAACTCCCAAACCAAGTAGTTTATGCAATAATCCAGCTCTAATAGTTGTTTTATTTCACAGTGGAAGACAGAGCTAGCTGATTAAAAAAAATAATCTCCCAAGACTGTGAGTAGAATCTACTACGCAGTAGATTAAATCAGTAGAGATCCACTGAGTTTGTAGGGTTAAGATCGCCAGGAGGTCTCTGACAGAAAGAGATTTCAAACTGACAGAAAGAGAAGCCACATTCACATACTCACACTCACACATACACACACACCTCACCCCATCCTCCTCAGTGTGGTGTAAACACAGTGTAGGTGTGACATCAGCCTGGGGGTAGGTGTGGTTGAGGCGTTGGTGGAGGCTGGTCTCAGTGTGGAATAGGGATGGGCATTTTGAGATGTTTTGACTGTTCGAGTAATTACATTATTATTTTTTTTTACGTACTTGAGTATGCCCAAAAAAATTTCCTTGTTTTTGAAAGAAGCACATTTTTTTTGCCGATTTTAAAAAGAAACTAAAAAAAATGTTTCTTTATTTTATAAATAACTATTGTAGATAGAAAATGGGATGCCTAGAAGGCCAGCATCCCGGAGTCGCCGCTTCAATGTTGACGTTGAGACTGGTGTTTTGCAGGTACTATTTAATGAATCTGCCAGTTGAGGAATTGTGAGGCATCTGTTTTTCAAACTAGACACTCTAATGTACTTGTCTTCTTGCTCAGTTGTGCACCGGGGCCTCCCACTTTTCTATTCTGGTTAGAGACAGAGTTTGCTCTGTTCTGTGAAGGGAGTAGTACACAGCGCTGTACGAGATCTTCAGTTTCTTGGCAATTTCTCGCATGGGATAGCCTTCATTTCTCAGAACAAGAATAGACTGACGAGTTTCAGAAGAAACTTATTTGTTTCTGGCCATTTTGAGCCTGTAATCGAACCCACAAATGCTGATGCTCCAGATACTCAACTAGTTTAAAGAAGGCCAGTTTTATTGCTTCTTTAAAATCAGATCAACAGTTGTCAGCTGTGCTAATAATTGCAAAAGGGTGTTCTAATGATAAATTAGCCTTTTAAAGTGATAAACTTGGATTAGCTAACACAACGTGCCATTGGAACACAGGAGTGATGGTTGCTGATAATGGGCCTCTATACGCCTATGTAGATATTCCATAAAAAAATTGTCTGTTTCCAGCTACAATAGTCATTTACAACATTAACAATGTCTACACTGTTTTCCTGATCAATTTGATATTATTGTGCTTTTCATTCAAAAACAAGGACATTTCTAAGTGACCCCAAACTTTTGAACGGCAGTGTATATGTATGTATTTTTAGAACACCAGGCCTGCACTGGAAAAAAACATGCTTGTATATCTATATGCCAACAGATCGCAACAATGCCTTATTTGGTAACACTTTACTGTCCTAACCATGTCATATGTCTAACCTGTAGTAAATTGTTATTTTTATGGGTGGTTATGACACCTATGTAAGTGTTTTATTTTTTTTTATCCCTGCCAAGAAGTTTCCTTTCATTTGAAAGTTTGTTTCTTAAATCCTTTGTTGTAAGGATTTCTTTAAAGTCATATTTTTACACTTTATGACGCTGTCAAGAAGCATTATGACCATCCTGTGTCACTTTACTTGGACTAAGAAAATACACTATATGACACTGTCAAGAAGCATTATGACCATTAGAATCATATAAGCCAGATAGACTGGTCACGTACAGTGCCTTCAGAAAGTATTCGTACCCCTTGACTTATTCCACATTTTATTGTTAGTCTAAACTCTAAATGGATAAAAAAAAATAAAAAATCTCACACACAATACCCCATAATGACAAAATGAAAATGTTAGAAATTTTGGCAAATGTATTTCAAATGAAATACAGAAATATCTGATTTACATAAGTATTCACACCCCCGAGTCAATACTTTGTAGAAGCACCTTTGGCAGCGACTACAGGTGTGAGTCTTTCTGGGTACATCTGTAATAGCCTTCCACACCTGGATTATGCACCATTTGCCCCTTTTTGTTTTTTTTTTTCAAAATTCTTCAAGCTCTTTCAAATTGATTGTTGATCATTGCTAGACCACCATTTTCAGGTCTTGCCATAGATTTTGAAGCAGATTTAAGTCAAAACTGTAACTCGGCCACTAAGGAATATTCACGGCCTTCTTGGTAAGAAACTCCAGTGTAGATTTGGCCTTGTCTTTTAGGTTATTGTCCTGCTGAAAGGTGAATTAATCTCCCAGTGTCTGGTGGAAAGCAGACTAAAGCAGGTTTTCCTCTAGGATTTTGCCTCTGCTTAGCTCCATCCCGTTTCTTTTTATCCTGAAAAACGATTATAACCATGTCCATAACATGATGCAGCCACCACTATCCTTGAAAATATGGAGAGTGGTACTCGGTGTAATGTATTGGATTTGCCCCAAAAATAACACTTTGTGTTCAGGACCAAAAGTTAATTGCTTTGCCACATTTTTTACAGTTTTGCTTTAATGCCTTGTTGCAAACAGGATGTATGTTTTGGAATATTTGTATTCTGTACAGGCTTCCTGCTTTTCACTCTGTCAATTAGGTTAGTATTGTGGAGTAACTACAATGTTGTTGCTCCGTCCTCAGTTTTCTCCTATCACAGCCATTTAACTCGTTTGACTTGTTAAGCATTTTTACTCCTGAACGTATGTAGGCTTGCCATAACAAAGGGGTTGAATACTTATTGAAGGCCATTTCAGCTTTTGATGTTTTATTAATTTGTAAAAATTAAAAAAAAAACATAATTCCATTTTGACGTGAGGTATTGTGTGTAGGTTAGTGACCAAAAAAATCTAAATTTTAATCGATTTTATATTCAGTCTAACAAAACAAAATGAGAAATTCAAGGTTGATGAATACTTTCTGAAGGCACTGTACATGCACTTATGTCAAAAAGAGGTTGTCTTGTTCTTCCTGCTTCTGCATTCATCCCACTCATCAGCAACAGACCATTGATATTTCAGTATGGTACATTTCAGAAAATGTTATATTGCATAAAAATACTGTTGACAAGTAGGCTATGGTGTAATGGAATGTTTTGCCTTGTAGGTTTTGTGGTTTTTGACACTTATGTATGTGTCATAACCAGCCATTAAATAAAGTATTGTATGTCACAACAGGTCTAAATATGTGTCTTGACAGTGTTAGGACCATGTTATGACAACTTAAGTCAGTTGTTGACATATTATGACATGGTTGTGACCATGTTATGTGTCAAGTAAAGTGTTACCCCTAATGTATCATAACATTACAAATAACAGATCAGAATTACTAGATTGCCCCATATACAGTAAATTCAGTCAATAAAGCAAGTGCCATTTAAGATGCATTTTTTTAAAACCGTAATATCAACTGGTTATATTAGATCGAGGAACACCATCTTCAATAAGGCAGTAACCTCAGCAGGGGTGCTTGCTTGTAGAAGCTGATGGCTGTGGAATGGCATAACCTTGTGTTAATTTAGCAGACAAGATGCTCTTATTTCCCGAGCCTTTATCACAGTCGACACACCTATTTTATAGTAAAAAAAGAAGAAGTAATAGAACAGAATATTTTTGTAAATTAAAAAAAAGTTGCCCATGTGAAATGATGTTCATCTGCCTGGAGCAGCTGTTCTCAGTGATCATTTCAAATGGGGCTCAATTTGCCAAGTTGAAATAATTTTTTCAGGGTTACAAACCAAAATGTTTTATTTTACAAATATATACACAGATGTTTAATTTATTCTGCCTGTTCTTTGGAATTTTCTAAATGGTTGAACAATTCCACGTTGAAAGCTGCATGGTGAATTACGGCCACGACATCAGTTTGGTGAGTCGGCCTAGGCTTAATGATTCTGATGAAAATACGCTCTTTGTCTTTAGCCAATTGATGTTTTTGCATATTTTCAGTGGGGAACATGTATGTGTGCGGGGGTTATAGCCTAGGCTAACCAATTCTAAATGGCACTAGCCGTTTGCAAAGTAGCTTAAGCGGAAAATAGACGCCATTATCTCAAAACTGCAGCATGTTGGAACGTATATATTTCCTACTTCAATCAACTTGTCCATTTTGAATTTGTGATAAAACTGTTGTCATTTGGCAAGAAATCTAGCTTATGTACCCAATGAGTTAGATCTGTTTTGATGAGCATTTATTTCGGTAGGCCTAATGGGAGCTTGTGTGTACAGTCGGAACGTGAATGAGACACTAAGGGGAAAGGGAATTTAGGGAGAAGAACGTTGTGATGCTTGGCTTGGTTTATTTTTGTTGTGCCCCGCAAATGCACATGTACAAATGGAACACTAGAGTCGAAGCAAATGAACGTTGTTTTCAAGACAATTTCACTTGCTCGTTTGGGCAGCCACAAAGCACATTCCACCAAATAGTTTTACATTTTTGAAAAAATGTGATCTCTGGTTAGAGATCGCGCTTTGGCGTCCGTTCCAGTACTCTATTCATTTCCACTTCCCAGGCTGCCAGTTCTGATGTCACCTAGTCCCCATGTCACCACTGAGTCAGTCAGCCCTCAAAGGAAAGCCAGAGTGTCTCAAATGGCACCCCATACCCTATATAGTGTACTGCTTTTGACCAGGACCAACAGGGCTGTGGGGGAAAATTTGCGCACTATAAAGGGAATAGGGTGCCGTTCGACGCAAACAGACGGAAACCGTCGCACGGACACTGTCACCATGCAAGCTCAGAAACCTCCAAGGAACACCCTCGGCTTACTTTTCCTCTCAGCATCGGGAGAATAGTTACAGTAACCAGGCAGATGAGAGCTGGGTGGTAATCATTAGCAAGCAAATGGAAGAAAACAGACTGAAACAGGGAGAACCATCTGAACTTATCCAATAAGAAACGCTTGTTTTCCATTACACAACGGTTTAAAACATTTTGCTACGGTGCGCTGTAATGACTACAACACCGGCAAGTTGTTTGCTTTCTCATTAATACTAGTACAAATGCTTTTTTGGCGTTTCTTCCCCCCACTTGAAGCTCAATCCCCCTGGGGTCCCTCCGCCCCTCTGCTCATTCCCCTGGGTCCCTCCGCTCCCTCCCTCCCTCCACCCCCTCCCTCTGATCCCTCCCTCCCGCCCTAATTCATTAATTCTGATGGAAATCAAGACTCGTTTGGAGTACAGAACAACACATCATTACAGGAGATTGATCATGCATAATATCTGCATCTGCCATCAGTCACCTAACACAACACTCACAGCAATACTGAATGGAGCATTCTACCTTTTCAACTAAACACCTATCCCAGAAACATTTCAGTTGCCTGAAGACTAAAGAACTTTCCTCAGTTGTGAGGAATGTTAAATATTTGGCTCAAATTTAAGTTTATTTCATCATCCAAAAAGGGAGGTTCAAGTTACCTTCATATCCTGGAATATGCTAAAATATTATTACCCACTAACCAGATTCCTAAAATGAGATAAAATAAGAGATTGTATTGCCAATTTATTGTACTTTTCAAACATGACCTACTCAAGCAGCCTACATGTTATTATTTCCCATGCTGCTCTTTGATGTGCTCTCTGTTTCTTCTTCCTCCTGAGGTGGTTTGGAGTGAGTCTATTACAAACATGCTGCCATCTTTGTCCTGGATCCTTAGCCTCTGAAACAGATCGATAACCGGTGTTTATTTTGATTGGTCCCTGTAGGAAAACTCTGGACACGGAGTATTAAGGTGGCCTATAACGTCCTCCACAAGCTGGGGAGCAAGCAGGAACCCATGCTCAGACCTGGAGACCGGGTGAGTGAATGGGGGGGGTCGAGGTGGGGTGAGATGGATGGAGGGGTGAATGGGGAGGTATGGATGAAGGGTGAGGGAGAGGGTGAAGAGGCCTGTGTGTGAGCTGTGTCTACATTCAGAGAGAAGGGCTTACAGAGCATCAAGCAGCATCATGTCCACCCCAGTGTCCAAGATAAGCACCAGCCACCAGGCTTAATCTCCTGTGTTCAGGCTCAGGACACTGCCTGGTGTGTATTACTGCAGTCCTTCTGGGATTTGGTACTTCTCTGGCTACTTATGTTACCCAACATGAATGTTATTCCACGTGACGTACAGTATCTGAGTTACTGTATGCTCTCCCTTTAGATCTTCTGTGCTGCTGCTGCTGTCTGTGCTGCTGTCTGTGCTGCTGTCTGTGCTGCTGTCTGTGCTGCTGTCTGTGCTGCTGCCTGTGCTGCTGTCGCTGTTGTCTGTGCTGCTGCTGTCTGTACTACTGCTGCAATCCTTTCTTCTCCAATGAAAGTGATTTACCACTTATGGTATCCATTTACACAACATGTCACCAGCTTTGAATCACAAGTAAGGATTGTAATGAAGAACCATACTGTCCCACTCTTTTTTTTCTTCCCCCTGCTATTTGATATACCGGTACTTATGCATTACTAAAAGGCAACCGTTACCTATTGGCCGTGTCCCAAAATGGCACCCTGTTCCCTGCATAGTGCACGAAGTGGTGCACCATATAGGGAATAGGGTGCCATTTGGGATGCCACCATTGACTCAAGTCTCCTCAGCATCCATCCTATTTTGAGGATGTTGCTTTGTTTCTTTCATCTAAGTTTGTCCCCCTTCGTTTGCTGGGTAGGAAACTGAGTCAATGTTTGCATCCCAAGTGGCACCCCATTTCCTTTAAAGTGCCCTACTGTAGACCAGAGCCCTATGGCCGTATGCTCAAAAGAAGTGCACCATAAAAGGAATAGGATTCCATTTGGGACGCAAGCAAGCTGGTGTTATGAGTGTGTTTCCTCGTTAACTAGAGAGGAATGGTTAATTACTGTACAGAAAGTTTATTCTCCCACCCCCTCCCTGTAAATTATAAAGTAGCATTGATTATACTTTTCATAAAAATAGTTTATTGAAGCGCATAAGTCCCACTAGAGCTGCTTGGAGGTTTAGCAGAATGGGATGAGTCACAGCCGACAACACAAATGGAAGAAAAACTGCATTTTGCAGGGTGACATTGAAAAGGTCTGCAAAAAAGATTTAACAGCACCCACAAATGATTTACTCTCCTTTTGCACATAAGGCCATAGGGCTCCGGTCAAAAGGAGTGCTCTATATAGGGAATATGGTTTAGGCATTTGAGACTCAGATAAGGTAATGCTGTGTTCCATCCAGACAGGTGCACTCTGTTTCACCCCCAGATGCTGTCTAATCAGAGCTACAGTATATTATGGCTCTCTGTCCAACATGGGAGCCATTAACAGCACTTAGTGTTAAGTTTACTGTTATCTCTCTCTCTCTCTCTCTCTCACACACACACACACACACACACACACACACACACACACACACACACACACACACACACACACACACACACACACACACACACACACACACACACTGTTATCACCCCTGCTCCCAGGCCGGAATGCAACCTGGTGCACATCTGATCCAACATGCACTAGCACCAGATAAGCGTTCCAATGACTCCACCATTGAAGTTAAAGCACCAAGTACACACTATCCACTGTCTCCAGACAGAACATCTATTGAATAGGTTATTTGTATATGACACCTAGGGTATTTGTTTATTTATTTTTAGTCAACCCTTATTTTACCAGGCAGGTCAATTAAGAACAAATTGTTATTTAGAATGATGGCCTGACTTCTTGGATCTAGGAAGTTGCCCTTTTTTGTGTTGAGAAGCATTGTGATTCTGTGATGGGATCTATCCATAAGTGAGCTGCTCTGTTCTGCTCTCCTCCTGTGTTGGGGCCTGCTGGAGAGGAGAGAGCTGCATTAGGCAGATGAACATGTCTAGGGGAGATGGCATTAGCTTTTATCAGAGAGGGAGAGAATTTCTTCTCACTTTTGTTTGTTTATTTCACTTGCTTTGGCAATGTAAACATATGTTTCCCATGCCAGTAAAGCCCCTTTGAATTTGAGAGGGCAAGAGCCCAGATGCTCAGTGAGAATTCACAATCCCACTGTTCTGATAAGGCTGCTTGCCTGCCTCGCTGCTGAAGCTCAATCAGCCCCTTTGTAGACAAAGCCAGTGTCCCAAATGGCACCCTATTCCCTTTATAGTGCACTACTTTTGACCAGAGCCCTATGTAGGATATATGGTGCCATTTGGGACGGAATCTAATTTTGTTGCTCCGGTGTTGAGGAGAAAAGAGGCCCCCCTGTGTGAACACGTTTTAGACATTGCTGATCATCTGTCACTGGGTGGAAACCTCCCTCAACAGACTGACTGACTCCGGGCTCATGGGATGATGATGTTAGCAGCATGCTTTCATGTCTTACTTGGCACGTAGTCATATTTTAGGAGATTTTGAGTTTGGGCTGTATTTGGGGGCTTGTTGTTTTGACAACACTGACCTAAGACTTAGTCATGCTCTCCTCAGTTTACAATAAGCGATAAGATTTCAGACATATAGATTTTCTGCGGCAACTTAACCAATGGAGGCACATTTTTAGATCTTAGATTATCAGAGCATATCAAGTGTTTCCACTTTCTATTCAAATCTTTCTTTCAAGTTGGAAAACTTACTGTTTTGTTGTTTTCATATCTTAGGATGTCATATTTTGGAGATCGTCTGTATTTGGGGCTGTCCGACGTCAAAACACTGGCCTAAACCATTATCTGTTCAATTATCAGAGCTTATGGGTTATTTTCCACTTTTTCCACAAATCAGAATACGTTTACAGGATATCTATTGGTAATCAACCATTTGTATAAGGGTGGGTTAGTGGCTGATTGCCCATTTACTATTATATAATTACCATTTCACTCTGTCTAACCTTATGTGATTTATCTGTCCACAGGTGGCTCTGGTCTTTCCCAACAACGATCCGGCTGCCTTCATGGTTGCCTTTTATGGCTGCCTCCTGGCGGAAGTTGTCCCTGTGCCAATCGAAGTGCCACTGACGAGAAAAGTAAGGACACACACACACACACACACACACACACACACACACACACACACACACACACACACACACACACACACACACACACACACACACACGGGTGTACGTGTGTGTCCTCCTGGGTCATTGAGGCCAGCAGCATGAAAGGAAAGACAGGTGGAGTTCCCCTTTTTTAGTACAAAATGGCTCCCTATGATGTAGTGCACTTCTTTCTACCAGGGCCCATGCAGCTTTGGTGAAAAGTAGTGCACTATATAGAGAATAGGGTGGCATTTGGGACTCGGGAATAACAGGAGGAAAAGTGAATGAGAGGTGAGGCAATGTTAGCATTTGGGCCAAAGAGGTCGGGCAGTCATAGGACTCATTCTCTTCATAAGTGTTGACAGTAGGCTGTCAACTGTCATGTCGTCACATAGAGAAAAGAGCAGAGGTACTGTAGCCTTGTAAACTTGGCCCTTTGCAGTCAGTGCTATGTGTGTAGCTACACTATATACACAAAAGTATGTGGACACCCCTTCAAATTTGTGCATTCGGCTATTTCAGCCACACTCGTTGCCGACAGTTGTTTAATATCGAGCACACAGCCATGCAATCTCCATAGACAAACATTGGCAGTAGAATGGCCTTCCTGAAGAGCTCCGTGATTTTCAACATGGCACCGTCATAGGATGCCACCTTTCCAACAAGTCAGTTCGTCAAATTTCTGCCCTACTATATCTTCCCCGGTCAACTAAGTGCTGTTATTGTGAAGTTGAAACGTCTAGGATCAACAACGGCTCAGCCGCGAAGTGGTACACCACACAAGCTCACAGAACGGGACCGCCGTGTGCTGAAGCTCAGCGCGTAAAAATCACCTGTCCTTGGTTGCAACACTCACTACCGAGTTCCAAACTGCCTCTGGAAGCAACGTTAGCACAAGACAATGCCCCGTGCACAAAGCGAGGTCCATACAGAGCTGGTTTGTCGAGATTGGTGTGGAAGAACTTGACTGGCCTGCACAGAGCCCTGACCTCAACCCCATCGAACACCATTGGGGTTGATATGAGGACCTTCAAAAGGTGGGTGGCAGGCCGGCAGTTGCCGATCCATGTTCTAAGGAGATCAGTCCGGTCCTTTTGTCTGAAGTCAGTAGAGTTGGTCATCAAAAAGAAAGTAGGACCATAGCACTCTTCATATAATTAATTAAAATGCCTTTATTTGTATGGCGTGTTCATTGGAAACAAAGTCCTTTTCTAAACAGCTTTTCCCAATCAACCCTAATTTGAAGAGGGAGTGGTTACAGAATTCATTGGACAACACCTAGTAAGCAGTACTTTACACATTGAAGTGAAATACTGTAGATATGTTATAAAAAATGAATCTCAAGGCTAGAAGCATCAGAACCCCTAGAAAGGTAGTTCTAACCTTGAATATGACTGGGCAAAGTGCTATGAATAGGAGAGCCATCTGTTTTTATAGTTCCCTAGATCACAGCAAACCACAACAGTCTAAACCTAGCTGAGGGCAACAGAGCAATAGTAGAGTTGGTGGTCAGTGGACAATAGCTGTTGCCTAGCGGTGTGTAGAACGAGGAGACTAGGGGGATTGATTTGCCAGTGAACAGGTCTGTCTTGTAAAAGAGGTTTTCTTCTCATTCAGATAAAATATGTAAAATAAGCTTACATCAAAATACAAGAGTGGAGGCACCTGGATGTAGGGGTATGTTCTTCTCTTATGAGGCTGCTCACGTCCTAGTGTGACTCAGCCTGCCTCGGTTGCTTTCACCAGATCTGGCTCTGTAGTTCAGCCAGAAGATCAAAGCTTTTAATCGTGGCCATAGAGAGGTCTGGGGGAGGTGGAGGACATTCAGAGAGAGAGCAGTCAGTGGCCTGTTGATGTGTGCTACGCTACAGTGCAAGAGCACGGAGTTTGTCCCAAATGGCACCGTTTTCTCTCTAGTGCACTACTTTTGACCAGGGCCCATGGGGCCAGTCAGACAGAGGAACATGCCTCCTCAGGCAGTGAGGCAGGAGCTGAAGTCCAGGGGAAAGGGATTTGGAAGCGTTTGGTTCTCTCTCTGGAGGACGCGCGTTCCAAATGGTCACCCTATTCCCTATGTAGTGCATTACTTTTGACCAGGGCCCATAGGAATCGGGTGCGTTTTGGATGCATACAGATTTTTATTCATAAATGAGGATTATGACTAGGACTAAAGATATGTAACCGCTGTGTTCTCAGAGGGAGTAACTTGGCTTATTAACACTTTTGTGACTAAAGTCCTGTCCAGGGGGTGTACTTGTATGTCAAAGCTGCCTCACGCTACAGAAACAGGGACAGGCTCGAGCCCTATGGGCCATTCTGGCTCGGAAAGGCTTACTTTCCTTGCTTACAGTTGTCATGGTGTAATATCTCTGGGGAGTGCCGTAGAGAAACCAGACAGCCATTATGGCTCTTCAGCATCTGGATCCAATTGGCATTATTAAACAAGACTTTGTAGTTTCACTCTCTGTGGGGGAACCTCGCTAATATTGTACTCATATACTGTAGTCATCACACTCAAGCTGGGACCATTCAGCTGTTCCTCAAACCATTTTATTATGTTATGCTACAATAACGGAAAATGTGGCAAGCAATTCATTTCGCCGATTTACAGGAACATTTGTAATGGGAGCGTGGGTTGAACATTGACGGTCTCATTCTTCTTGATATTACAGTATGTAGGGAACGGAGAAAGCCGAGATCTGATATTGGTGACATATTAGCTTGTAGCTCCAACGGGTCGGCCTGGACCGTCAGGTTTGTGAGGAGACCTCTTCAAAATGAGTTCAGACGACTGACGTAAAGCTTGCCGTCATCATTCGATGGTGGTTTAGTTTATAGCTCAAACGTTTCTGGTTTTACAGACGATTTCGTGGTGATTTTCTTGTCGGTATCATCTCGTGTAGAAAAAGACCATTAAGCCTCCCGAGTTCATTCCCGGGTTATGTCCCATAGGGCGGTGCACAATTGTCCCAGCGTCGTCCGGGTTAGGGGAGGGTTTTGCTGGTGGGGCTTTACTTGGCTCATCGCGCTCTAGCGACTCCTTGTGGTGGGCCGGGTGCCTGCAGGCTGACCCCGGTTGCCAGTTGAACGGTGTTTCCTCTGACACACTGGTGTGGCTGGCTTCTGGGTGGGCAGGTGTTGAGGAGTGTGATTTGGCGGGTCATGTTTCGGCGGACTCATGACTCCACCTTCGCCTCTCCCGAGCCTGTTGGGGAGTTGCAGCGATGAGACAAGATCGAAAAAGGGGGTAAAATATTTTTTTTTTTTTTTTTTAATGTTTAAATACTGCTATTACAAGCCCTATGTTATGGAATAGGCGCAAGCTTTATATAGATAGAAATTGAGCTGCAGCCAGGACAAGAAACGGTATGTCTCTAGCATAAACACGAGGAACTATTCAAAATGACATCACCGTGTGTCGCTAGGGAATGTTTTCCCCCCCTACCACCGCTCACACCTCTCTGCCTTTTCCCCATCTTGCTTACTCACACATCCCTCTGCTTTCTGACTGTCTCTTTCTATCTCCTTGTCTGTCTCTCTTCATCCCAGCTCAATTAACTATTTCGCTGAGTCAGGTTCAGCTGTTGCAGCCAGTCCAGAAGAAAGGCAGGCAGAAAGAAAGAAAGAAAGAAAGAGGCAGGAAGAAAGAGAGGCAGGCAGGCAGGCAGGAAGAAGGAAAAAGAGAGGCAGAAAGAAAGAGAAAGAAAGAAAGATGCAGAACGAGAGGCAGGGCTGTGAGCCCAGTTTATCAGAGAGACAGAGAGAGGCTGAGACAGAGTGGCTGTATACTGTAGGAATAGGAAACCCCCTAGCTGCAGAACAGGCTGTGATGTCAGAGCTGCAGGGCCTGCTTCTATTAGCGTTGCTATCTACTCCATATGAGTCTGTGTGGGTTTATTCCTCCACCCACACAATGTCTGAGAGCGAGACAGAGAGAGCAGGCTACACATGACCATGCAGTATGTGAACAGTGGGATGATATCACTGTTTTTCTAACCTAAATATACACTCTTGATAGTCGTAAAACACCAGAGCAAAGACTGGGGGTTTCACAGTATACCTTATGTTTGTACAGTACTATATTTTGTATTATGATCATTAATGGATTTATGAATACACTGAACATAAACACATGCTCCATGTACAATATGAAAAAGCAATGCTTCCTCTTCTGTCTCTCTCTCGTGCTTTCTCTCTCCTCTCTACCCTCTCCAGGATGCAGGGAGCCAGCAGATAGGCTTTCTGCTGGGGAGCTGTGGGGTAACGGTTGCCTTGACAAGCGACGCCTGCCATAAAGGCCTTCCTAAGAGTCCCACGGGGGAAATTCCACAGTTCAAAGGTAAGTGACCGTGTCAATGTGTGTAGCACATCACAGCATGATGTGGCCCTGTCAAATGCTGTCATACATGAGATGGCCTGATGGTTTTCATGAGATGCTACAACCATGGTAGCATATGGTTGTCTGTTCACCATCACAGCCCCATTGACTTCAATGGGGATACCGAATTCTAGGAATGATATTTCTATGGTTACAGCAGAATGAGGTTCTGTAGTACCAGCATGGATTGAAATTAAACACTGATATCGAACCGGTTTTGAGTTTCACCCGGGCTCCAGTGATTTTTATTGCTCTCCTCAAGAAACAAATGGAGAGACTTATTGGAGTGGAAGGACAGGCAGGCAGGCAGGCAGCAGAGTAATGGGATTGAATAGGAGGGGAGGTTTGCTGTAGTAGACAGAAGATCCTGCATATAGAATGGCCCACTGCGTGGAGAGCAGTCAGACAGGGAGAGAGATGGATGAGGAGAGAGAAAAAGAGAGGGGGGGAACAGAGAAAGGAATATAGGGTAGTGAGATGAGAAGGAAGGCTAGAGGGAGCAGAGAGAGCGAGACCGAGAGGGCTGTGTGATTTAATGCCTTGTGCCTGCTCTTCAGTAATGGCTGTATAAATAGCAACATGACGCCAGAAAGTGGATTTAAAGCTATTCTTTTAGCATAGATTGAGAACCTGAGTCAGGGCTGAGTAGAGGTCTGGCTGTGGAAACCCCATAGTACCGGGGCCAGACTCAGCCTGCATCCCAAATGGCATCCTATGGGCCCTGGTCGAAGGTAGTGCCCCCTGTAAGGGAATAGGGTGTCATTTGGAACGCAGACCCAGCCTCATTAGGGATGAGTGGTCATTGATCGCATCAGGGTAATCACATCACGTTAAATGGCAGATTCTGACAGGCTCTCTAATGCCTCGACTTCCTTTACGGTGGTCTTTAGTTTTCTCTTGAATTATTCTGTCTCTCTCTCTCTCCATCCAGGCTGGCCAAAGCTGCTGTGGTTTGTGACTGAATCCAAGCACTTATCCAAACCCCCCAGAGACTGGTTCCCACATATCAAGGATGCGAATAACGAGACGGCCTATATCGAGGTGACCCACAGCTTTATGTCTTTGAGTGCTTGTGCCTTGTGCAATAATGTAAATGTATTTCAAGATGTTCCGAACTTGTGCCAGGTCATGTCAGGAGACTTTATAGTTCAAGTTCACCGCCACAATAATATTTGTATTTTGTGCCTTTTACTCCCATTGATTTAGACTGCGTATTCTTCTGGGTCTGTTAAATAAGTGTCGCACTCCTGACAGTCAGAGAAGGATTGGATAGACTGCAGTCTCCATTGATTTGATGAATCATTCATGATGAAGACAGCAGGTGTTGCTGTTATTACTTTAACTACAGCTACAGTAGATCTCTCAATGTCCTACAGATCCTATTCCACATCCGTTCCTGCCACGCTATGCTGTGTGCACAGCTCTCATAGGGAAATCAAGACCAAGTGCAAATGGCACTTGTTTGGTGTGATCATTTCAGGCCTTCTAATTGCAGATCAATATGCTTCATGGGGTTTGATTACAAGTGTCTTTCTGGGGATTGGATATTCCGTTGCTGCTTCTGTATGAGAGACCAAATGTGTTTCCCAAATGACACCCTATTCCCTATGTAGTGCAGTATTTTTGACCAGGTTCCTGGTCACAAGTAGTGTACTATAAATGGAATAGGGTGCTATTTGGGATGTGACCCAAGACCAGTCAATCCAGTAATCTAATGTGATTTGTCTTAATTTCCTTTTTTTTATGCAGCGAGGAGTAATTCATCCGGAGGCGTAGATATTCTATGCTCATTGTGAAGTGATTGAAAAGATCATAATGAAATAAGAGGGAAGAAAATGATTGGAAATGTCGTCAGGTCAGACGGCAGAGAGAGGTTGTGTCCCAAATGACACCCTATTCCCTACGTAGTGCACTACTTTTGACCAGGTGCCGTGTGGAACAGGTCCATTTTGTTTGTTCCAGTGGAGACGGAATCCAAAATGGCGGTAGTGAATAGTGACCTTTTTGTGCTTTTGGCTCATGCATGGTACTTTCCTACTCAGTCCGCACATTTTTCTAGTACGCTCTTCATTCAGCAATGGCTTAGAAGAAATCGCCTTGTCACATCTACAAAGGAAAATATCTCCAGAAATATTTTGCTCTAGTCCTAATCTTTTAGACAAATGGTTGTTTTCGTAGTCGTGCATCGCTAGCTAGACATATGACTGAGCAGATATCTGGACGTGCTATGCATCACTCCTCTCAACGTAATACTACCTCAGATAGTCTGTAAGATATGTAGAGCATGATAGATTCTGTTTTAATGACTTAGCCTAATGACTGACTAACTTTTCATATTTCTGTTCCATCTCCCTGTCTCTTAGTGCAGATAAAAATCTATGGTGTAATCCATCTAAATGTTGAGCGCTGTTCTCCCCATTTTAGTTTGGTCGAGATCAAGTATACGATGAATAATGAATGTCTGATTCATTCCTGAGTTTTGGCCTGCGTTCCAAATGGCACCCTATTCCATCTATAGTGCACTACTTTTGACCAAGGCCCATCAGCCCTCAGACAGATATGAGAACGGCCTCGGTGCTCAGTCAGGGGATGATACAGACTGTAGTCTGTATAGTGTTTATGTTGTGTTGTCCCATTGATCCAGGCTAGCGCTCTGGTCGTTCATCAGACTGACTGGAGAAGACTGGCCGAGACAGCATCAAGGCTTTATTAGAGGAAAGATTGTCATTGCCCTTCCTAGATCTACTACTATGTGTGTCTACTATAGGACTGGGATAGGTCTGGTGTGAAAGATGGGATGTTACCTCACCGTTGTTATAGACAGAATGAGTTTCTCAGCATAAAAATAGCACTTACTGTACACCTGGAGGTGTGTTTTATAGTAGTGAAAACAAATAAGGACATCATATGCCAAGTAGCATTATGGATATTGTCAATACTAGTGACTGATAATGAATCAGATATTTAACAGTAGCGTGTCTTTGTCAGCTTACAAGCAGTGTTTGAAATGGACAATGGGTTGTCTGTACAGTAAGAAGCAGGTACCTAACATGATTGTACAGTAGGTGGATATGATGGGCTGTGTTGATGTGTTGCTGATTTGTGATTGTGACAGTAATGTGATACACAACATCCTGACTCCTCTCTCTCTCTCTCTCGTTCTCTCTCTTTCCTCGTCACTACAGTATAAGACGTGTAAAGATGGCAGTGTGCTGGGAGTGACGGTGATGAGGATAGCGCTGCTGACTCACTGTCAGGCCCTCACCCAATCCTGTGGCTACACAGAAGGTGGGTCTATGCACCCCTTTCCTATAAGACATTCTACAGAAGTCATAATACTTAGGCTCTCGAAGTATCCTTTTTTCAATTCGCCATCCTACAGGAGACATGCATTAGAGAATATTTCATTACAATTGGCTTCTCTTTCTCCTTTTACCTCTCCCTCTTTCGCTTGTCTGGGCATTGTGCATTTCACAGTCATTGTTCTAAACCCTGTATCTCACAGTAATCTTGTATTGTGTACATCTAATCTAATGTGTCATGTTTCATGGTTACTGTTTGATGCCACTGTTGGATTAAACTCTCTTGTTCTCTGTTGTCTCTCTCTCCGTCTCTCTCTCTCTCTCTCTCTCTCTCTCGCTCGCTGTCTCTTTCTCTGTCTCTCGCTCGCTGTCTCTCTCTCTCTTTCTCTCTCTCGCTGTCTCTCTCTCTCGCTGTCTCTCTCTTTCTCTCTCTCCCTGTCTCTCCTGCAGCTGAGACCATAGTGAATGTATTAGACTTTAAGAAGGACGTGGGTCTGTGGCATGGCATTCTCACTGTGAGGACCAACCAGCTGGGCTTTCAATGGGGTTCACACACACACACACACACACACACACACGTCTTCCCGGGGCTTAGAGGACTCGTTAAAGATCATTATATTCTCACTATGTTTTCTCTGAACACTGTCTTGAAATGGGAATTATATTATCAGAGAGGCTTTTTACCACAGTTGCTAAATTAGTTCTCCCAAATCCAATTAAAAGGAATAGTGAATATATTCTAATGTGTAGCCACAGGGAGTTTTGTCTCCATTGTGTTAGTCCAATACTAAGGTTGAGCCCCAGATGGGACTCTATTTCCTATAGAGTGCCCTACTTTTGACGAGGGTCCATCGGGCTCTGGTCAAAAGTTATGTACTACAAAGGGAATAGGGTGCCATTTAAGACGCATACAGTAATTCATCAGTGTTTTAACCAACCAGATCTCAGATCAGTTTTCTCATTAGCCTAGAAAAAGCCTGATCATTACCGGTCTTGATTGAGTCTAAAAGCCCGCACAGACTACGATTTTAGCCGTCTTATGCCATGATTTTGCCGTCCGGGACAGAAATGTCCACGCCATGGGCAAATTCTTCAGTCGTAAACGATTGTCGGAGGTCTTGGCTCGTTCAGTGTGACAGGGTCTAGGTCTGCCGATGAAATGCCACTACGAGCGGTCGTAGGCTCAAGTTCTGGCAGTGTCAGAAATGTTGAGCCTTCATCTTGTCGTGTGGCTGGTGTTACGAGCCGATCCCGGTGACTGACCAATAGGAACACAGCCGGCACCGAGTATGCACACGATAACATGATTATTGCGAATAGGCAGATTACTGTAATAGTTATATTTAAAAGTTTACATGCTTCTGCAAGAAGAACGACTTCCCTAATAATCTTGTTTACATGACACATCTGAAATCAGGCAAGCTGATGGGATTTTGATAAATGCAGAAAATCACCGCTCAAAATGTGAACGTTCTACCACAGCGTCCATGTTATTTTTGGGAAGCAGAGTTTGGACATATTAAGTTTATGTGAACTATTTCTAAGATGCATAGTTTTTTTTTAACATAAACGTAGAAGGAGTGATGCGCTGCTGGTGCTGGCAACTGCGCAGGTCAAATACACAGCTGACGTAGCCTACAGTACGTCGGCTGACGTAGCCTCGCAAGCCAATCGCAGAATGTTATGACAGAACTGAATCAAATCGTACAATCCGTTCAGGCTGATGACAAGATTTGAATTTGGTAACACCGCACAGTGTGACATGTAATAATCATAGATGGAATTGAAAGTACAGTGCGGGAAGGCTTTCAGTCTTAACATTTTAACGGTGGTTCTGATTTGAGTCTTGACTTGCATATCATCACGGCTCTGAGTAATGTGTGTCTCCTGTTGCAGAGTGTGATGAACATGATGCATGTTATCAGTATACCCTACTCACTGATGAAGGTCAACCCACTGTCCTGGATCCAGAAAGTGTGCCAATACAAAGGTCTGGATTCACCACCTCTCTATTCACTTGACTTCTGTTAATAACTGCATGTCTATTTGACATCGGATGCTGTATACCTTTTAGTCGATTATGTATGCTTCATTTATTTGTACAATACGTATGATTTGATATACAGTTCAAACTGTGTTGTGACTGTTGGCATTTTGACTTCACAGATTTGAATATTTTGTCTGTGATCCCCATGTGAGCTGTCCCTAATCCTTGCTCTGGTCTGATCCCTCCCCCAGCGAAGGTGGCGTGTGTGAAGTCCCGAGACATGCACTGGGCCTTGGTGGCACACAGGGACCAGAGGGACATCAACCTGAGCTCCCTACGCATGCTGGTGGTGGCTGATGGCGCCAACCCCTGTAAGACCACACTACCGTAGTACTGTATCACTTCTCTCTATCAATTCAAATGGCTTTATTGGCATGGGAAACGTATGTTTACCTAATAGATATGGGAGTTGATCAAGATTGGATTTGTATTCTAATTCTTTGTGGGTCTGTGTAATCTGAGGAAAATGTCTCTAATATGGTCATACGTTTGGCAGGAGGTTAGGAAGTGCAGCTCGGTTTTCACCTCATTTTGTGGGCAGTGGGCACACAGCCTGTCCTCTTGAGAGCCAGGTCTGCCTATGGCGGCCTCTCTCGATAGCAAGGACAGTCTACATAGTCATAGCTTTTCTTGATTTTGGGTCACGGTGGTCCGGTATTCTGCTACTGTGTATTCTCTGTTTAGGACCAAATAACTTTCCAGTTTGCTCAGTTTTGTTGATTCTTTCCAATGTGTCAAGTAATTATCTTTTTGTTTTCTCATGATTTGGTTGGGTCTAATTGTGTTGCTGTCCGGGGGCTCTGTGGGGTCTGTTTGTGTTTGTGAACGGAATCCCAGTACCAACTGACTGAGGTGACTCTTCTCCAGGTTCATCTCTCTGTAGGTGAGGGCTTTGTTATGGAAGGTTTGAGAATCACTTCCTTTTAGGTGGTTGTAGAATTTAATTGCTATTTCTGGATTTTTATAATTAGTGGGAATTGTCCTTATTCTACTCGACATGCCTTATTTGGTGTTGTATGTTGTATACAGAGGATGTTTTTGCAGAATTCTGCATGCAGTCTCTCAATTTGGTGTTTGTCACATTTAGTGAATTCTTGGTTGGTGAGCGGACCCCAGACCTCCCAACCATAAAGGGAAATGGGTTCTATAACTGATTCAAGTATTTTGACAGATCCTAATTGGGATGTCAAATTTGATGTTCCTTTTGATGGCGTAGAAGTCCCTTCTTGCCTTGTCTGTCAGATCGTTCACATCTTTGTGGAAGTTACCTGTGGCGCTAATGTTTAGGCTGAGGTAGGTATAGTTTTTTTGTGTGCTCTAGGGCAACAGTGTGGAATTTGTATTTGTGGCCCTGGCAACTGGACCTTTTTTGGAATAATTGGTCTTACTGAGATGAACTGTCTGGGCCCAAGTCTGACAGAATCTCTGCAAAATATCTAGGTGCTGCTCTATGCCCTCCTTGGTTGGAGACAGAAGCACCAGATCCTATGGAAACAGTAAACATTTCACTTCAAAGTCAATTAGGTTGAGGCCGGGTGCTTCAGGCTTTTCTAGAGTCATCGACAATTCGTTGATATAAATGTTGAAGAGGGTGGGGCTCAAGCTGCATCCCTGTCTCACCCCCCGGCCCTGAGGAAAGAAATAATTTTTTTTTGCCGATTTTATAATGTATGTTTTCCACCAACACTGCTTTCCATCAATTTGTATAGCAGACCCTCGTGCCAAATTGAGTCAAGCTTTTTTTAAATCAACAAAGCATGAGAAGACTTTGCTTTTGTTTTGTTTGTCAATAAGTGTTCAAGGTGAATACATAGTCTGTCGAACGGTCATTTGGTAAAAAGCCAATTTGACATTTGCTCAGGACATGAAGAAATGTAGAAGTCTGCTGTTAATGATAATGCAGAGGTTGCTGTTGACGCATATCCCACTGTAGTTATTGGGGTCAAATTTGTCTCCACTTTTGTGGATTAGGGTGATCAGTCCTTGGTTCTAAGTATTGGGGAAGATGCCAGAGCTGAAGATGATGATAGAGTTTATATCCAATTGGAATTTGTGGTGTGTATATTTTGTTTAATTTAGGATACCATCAACACAACAGGCTTTTTTTTGGGTTGAAGGGTTTGTATTTTGTCTTGTAGTTCATTCAATATAATTGGATAATCCAGTGGGTTCTGGTATTCTTTAATAGCTGACTCTGACATTTGTAATGAATCATCTGTTTTTTTCTGTTCTTTGTTATAGGACCAAACAGATCAGAGAAGTGGGTTATCCATACATCTCCATTTTGAATAGATGGCTCTTCATGTTGTTTGTTTAGTGTGTTCCTATTTTCCCAGAAGTGGTTAGATTCTATGGGTTTTTCAGTTATGTTGAGCTGATTTCTGATGTGCTGTTTTTTCTTTTTATGTAGTGTATTTCTATATTGTTTTAGTATTTCACCATAGTGAAGGTATAGGCTCAGGTTTTCTGGGTCTCTGTGTTTTTGGTTGGATTGGTTCCTCAATTTCTTTCTTAGGTTTTCTTTGTCGTTGTTGTAAAAAAAAGAAATAAGGTTTTCATTCCACTGATCCAACCAGCAAAATAAATGTCTGAACCGGTTCAAAACCCCCAAAAAGTAAGTTTAAATCGTTCCTTTCTGTTCTTTTTTTTAACCTTTTACTCAACAGTTTTTTACATTTTAGCTCATTAACTAACTTCACCAGTCAGTGCGGATAGAGCAGGCAAGCTAGTTGTTTACATGCGTGATGGACAGACAAGTGTAGCCTATGGCGCAAGATGAATGCATTATCTAAATTAGGTCCACAGAATTATACATAGAAGGAGCGGCTTCTATAGAGGAACTTTGAATGTCCTTTGAGCTGTTGTAACTTTTCAAGGGATATGTTCTGTGTTGGACTGTGATGTTATGCCTTTCATAGACTCCTGGTATGTCTGCACCCTAACACAAGGCAATTGTGTTCCGTAACTGTTGCTTGTATAAAATAACTATTGTGTAAACAATATGATTGTATTATCACCTCCCACTATATAATGGACATGTAACTATTCACTCTTGGAGTTTTTCCCTGTGAAATCAGAGGTAGATCTCCCTTGCAGCTGCTTGTATTACATATGTTTCTATCATACAATTAAATAGTCTCTGCCTTAATCTTTGGATAAAATTTTCCACAACATTCTCAATCAAGCTTGTAACGTCAGTACTGTAGCCTATTCTTCTGAGGGGGGAAGGGCAGGTAGCCTAAACACACACATGCACAGTCAAAGATTTTCTGCTTGCAGGCAAACACTGGAATAAGTTTCTGAGTGACAGAGTAAGGACTTTGTATAGGCGTTTTGTTGTGGGACTAGAAAAAAATGCCTGGAACATAAAATAACATTATTAACCGGTTCCCATGCTTCTAAAAGAACGGTTCTGTTCCGGAACAGTATGGATCACTTTCGTTCTAGGTTCCGTTTCTGTTCCTTGAAAATGTTTGCACCTTCACTATTGCAGTGAAATTTGTTGTTGGCTAATTGTTTTCTGGTAACTTTCCACCCTACTTTCCATCCATCTGTAGTATTTCTGAATAGTATGCAGTTTGTCTGGCTTTGATGTCTCATGATTGAGTATGGATTTGTTCAAGTAGGCCAGGGTTTTACCCTTCCCCAGATCTGTGCCTCGACACAATCCTGTCTCGGCGCTCTACGGACAATTCCTATGACCTCATGGCTTGATTTTTGCTCTGACATGCATTGTCAACTGTGGGACCTTTATATAGACAGGTGTGTGCCTTTCCAAATCATGTCCGATGAATTGAATTTACCACAGGCGGACTCCAAACAAGTTGTAGGAACAGCTCAAGGATGATCAAAGGAAACAAGATGCATCTGAGCTCAATTTCGAGTCTCATAGCGAAGGGTCTGAATACTTATGTAAATAAGGGTTTTCTGTTTTTTTATTTCTAAAAACCTGTTTTCGCTTTGTCATTATGGGGTATTTTGTGTAGATTGATGAGACATTTTTTTATTTAATCAATTTTAGAATAAGGCTGTAACGTAACAAAATGTAGAAAAAGTCAAGGGGTCTGAATATTTTCCGAATGCACTGTAAGGTTATTATACTGCCAATGTTTGTCTATGGAGATTGCATGGCTGGGTGCTTGATTTTATACACCTGTCAGCAACGAGTGTGGCTAAAATAGACGAATCTAGTAATTTGGAGGGGTGTCTACATACTTCTGTATATATTATATAGTGAGTTTCTCTCAACCTCATTTTCAAATCACAAGACCACACATGGGGTCGCGACCCCTAGTGAAGTACGCTATGATTTTTCTGTGATCTGAGGGGTGTCATTGGGCTGACTGAATGCTCTGAGAGACTGGGTTGAGGTCGGTGATAGTCGTCTACAGTACTGCTGCCAAGAGATGAGCTGTAGGTGTACCTACCGTAGAAATCCCCTCGAAGCCTAACATTTATTATGTACAGACCCATACTAGTACATGTTCCTGGGTCTGGAAATGATTGATCTCCCCCTCTATGATGGAGAAGCTGTCTAAATTAAAGTATGGGGATTTTATTGGGGGGATATAGGTAGCACACAGGATGGAAATGTTCTATGTTGAGATTATTTCCTTATTTATTTCCAAATATGCCTGTTTTTATTAATTTAATAGTGGGTTAGGTCTGCTTTATACCAAATTAGCATACTCCCTGGGTCTCTTCCCTGTTTCACACCTGGTAGTTTGGTGGATGGGACTACCAGCTCTCTGTAACCTAAAGGGCAACCAGTGGGTCCATCTCCTCTATACCATGTTTCTTGTAGGATGACAATGTCTATATTTCTTTGGTGAAATGTCCTCATTCACTCCCACCACAGAAACATCACTGCTCAGAGTTTTCTATTCACACCAGGCCATGAACTTTGAGAACACCATTGTGTTGTGCATGAGTCATGGCACCTGTTGACAGCAGGTCAGAGTAGAAGCCTAGAGCTAACTTGTACTAGACTCTACACAGGAGAGTCTTCTATGAATCCAATACAAATCCTATAATTCACTAGTGGACATTGGCATCCTAGCAACATGACAAAAAATCTGCCATCTTGGTCAATGCAACTTTAATTCTAGATATGGTAAAATATTGTAGATAACTATAGGATCTCTATACTTTGTACTGTAACTTATTCTGTGGCAGCCTATGTTTATGATGCGGGTCTCATAGAATGTCTCTTTGTCATCTAGGCTAATTCATCTTATAACTTTAGGGAAATGCAGTTAATGGCCTAGTGAAGTATACCGTAGCCAAGATGTAACTGACCAAGCAGCGGTCATGGAACAACTACAGTAAGCTACCACTGGTGCTGTAAAAACGTATACTACCACAGCTAAGTTACTATAGCTAGTGGGACCTATGGAGACGATAACGATTGAGTAATGTTGTTCATTTCCAATGCTAGCCTTATAAATGTGACTCCTAGAGAATATAATTTGAAAGGAACAAATGAGTAAGAATGGTTTAGAGGCAGTGAGTTCTGGTAACGGAGGGCAGTACAATCCGGTTACATCATTTGATGACGAACAGTATGCTTGCTGAGCTCAGCCTGACAGGGTTATGGTGTGGGGCAGACAAGCAGTGCAAGCTGGGAGAAAATCAACTGTGCCACAGCAATTAACCTGCTGTAACGGTTATCCACGTAATCAAAACATGCTGACATCTTAGATTGGTATAATGTATTGGTGTTTTCCTCCCCTCGCACAGGAGACTAATCTATTGCTTCCAACCTACTCAAAAACAGCACATGCCAACTTTAATTGGAACGAGGTAGTCTTTCAACACGTTTGTATGTGGTATGATTAGGATGTCTGATTTTGTTCTTTATTATTGACTGTTAACGTTAAGGTACACCTCTCTGTCCATCTTCCTCTCTCTTATCCCTCTTTGTCTTTCTCGCTCTCTCTCTCAATTATCTCTCTCAGGGTCCATCTCGTCGTGTGATGCATTCCTCAATGTCTTCCAGAGTAAGGGGCTGAAGCCTGAGGTTATCTGTCCCTGTGCCAGCTCTCCAGAGGCCCTCACTGTAGCCATCAGGAGGTACACACAAACACTCATAACTATCAACTTTATACAAAACTCTTAAGTTTACTGTCCTGCGGGATATGGCGGTTAAAGCTACCCCCCATCTGTTATATATTGTAGCTCAACTTCAAATAGCCCCTGCTTACAGTAAGGAAAGGCAAGTTTAATTAAATCTCAAATTACAGGAAAAAAAGTTAACTCCCTGCCCTTGATTATGACACTGTAAAAAGCTTACTGTGTGCGCCACATGCATCGCTTATAAATGGCATCTTGACATTACAGATACTGTGGCAATTACGTCATTTCATTTCATTTCCAGGACACAGCTTCAAACTCGCAAATCTAATCAACGGCCTGCCAATAAAACCCAATTCCCATTTCTACCCTGTTGCCCACACACACAGCACCATTAATGAAAGCACCCCCATGATGGTGTTGTCCTGGTGTTTTATGGCTCTCCGTTTCCCCGTGGGCGTCGAGCTCCCGCTTCCACTAAGGGAGTAGCCCCGTCCCTAGCCATCTAATTGGCAGATTTTTAAATGGGATGCAGGCTTTGATTTGGGGATGTGTATTTTGGAGCTTGTTGATAGGGGCGCTACACAGTGGCTGACCCTGGTTCTGACCCCAACCTCTCCGTGTATACAGTATGTACTGTATGTGCATGTCTACCGGGGTGAATGGGATATGCAGAAGACCCGTTTATTTTGTTGGTCATGAAGTAAATGGACAATAAATTCATCTTCTTGTTAATAGGCCGACAGACGACAGTAACCAGCCCCCAGGAAGAGGAGTGCTCTCCATGCAGGGTTTGAGTCACGGGGTCATCCGGGTGGACTCTGAGGAGAAGCTGTCTGTTCTCACCTTGCAGGATGTCGGCACCGTCATGCCAGGAGGTAAACACCAGGGTTGCAATTCCACTTACTTTCCCAAAATTCTCAGGTTCCCAGAAATCCTGGTTGGAAGATTCCCGGCATCAGAATGGAATAAGAAGGAAGTCTGGTAACCTGCAACTGGTGTTTCTGGAAAACCTGGGAATTTTGGCAAGGTTACTGGAGATTGTGTAACCCCACTACAAACACAGCTTTGTCTGTTTTATGCCTCTAGCAAGGATAGAAAGCAGCATAGCAAATAGAATGTTCATAGATTCATTGAATTTACCAGACACACACACACACATTACTTGATGTATGACTGAATTATCCAAAAAAGATTGTTTTGACATCCATATTTTTAGATGAAGCAGAAGTTGTTCATTATCCAGATAACGTCATATGATAACGAGAGTTTCCATCAAATGGAATCTTGTTTTCCATGTAAAATCCTGGCATTACTCACGACGCCTCATAACTGACCAACACGAACACGCATAAAGAAGTTATATTGACCCTGAAATAAAAATATAAAAAAGCATTCCTCAACGAAGAGTTCAACCTACTTTTCTAAGGAGTGTGTTTTTGTGATTTGGCTCAGTGGGAGGGTTGGAGAGGGTAACTCAAATGGCACCCTATTCCCTACATAGTGCCCTACTTTTGACCAGAGCACTATGGGATTTATATAAGGTATTTGGGACGCAGAAAGACCGAAAAAGAAGAGAGGGGGTTGTGTGGTGGGTTTTTAGAGTCCGGAGGGTCCTGACCTCCCCAGCATGCGGTGCCAAGATGAGTGCCTGGCTGCCTGATACAGAGTCCATAAAGAACCTTTACACCCACACAGAGGCCCTGCAGCCATGACCCAGAGCCGCGGGCTTCCCTACCACCTCCCTACCCCTTAACCTGTCCCTTTCCAGCACCAGATACGGGTGACCCTAACCTCATTTCCTCACCTGCTCTATGTTAGGGGTTTCCTGGAAATGTGTTGATGTGGTCCTGAGGACGCAACACCTTTTTATTGAACACAAGGTATGTGTCCCAAATGGCATCCAGTTCCTTAAATAGTGCACTACTTTCCACCAGAGCCCTACAGGTACTGGTCAAAAGTAGTTCACTAAATAGGGAATGTGGTGCAATTTGGGACACAACCCAGAGGAGTGCACCCTCAGCTATGTGCTGCAGAGTAATGCAGTGACTATATAATGAAGTGCACTTGGCTTGATGTGGATCATTGAGGTAGCTGGGCCTGGCTTCACTGCTCTAAACCTCTTTCTCTCCGCTCACTGCTGTTTACTAAAAAACTCTCCCTCTTTTTTTTCCTTCCACTCTCCTCCTTTTTGATTTCTTGCAGCTCTCATGTGTGTAGTGAAACCAGATGGGGTTCCGCAGTTATGCAAAACAGATGAGATCGGGGAGCTGTGTGTGGGTTCTATCGCCACGGGGACGTCGTACTACGGTCTCTCAGGCATGACCAAGAACACCTTTGAGGTAAGGCCTAACAGCATGGCGTTATGGGCTGAGCTACCCCTGGGTCCTGGCTTGGGATGGTTAGGACGCCTGGGGATTGGCTCTAACAACTGCTGCTGTTCAATAGTTCTTAAAACCCATTCCACATTCCTCAAGTGCTCTATATAATCCATTAGTGGAGAGAGAGTCATTTAATGGAATTGCACCCTTATGTGATGCCTTCATTCATTCATTCATTCATTCATTTGTTTTATTTATCCATTGGGCTAATTTAATCACTTTCTGTGTATTGCAGGTTGTTAGGAGAGTGATAAACGAATGTGTGTGTCTGTACTCTAGGTGTTCCCCATGAACAGTGTTGGGGCTCTCATCAGTGAGTACCCCTTCACCAGGACAGGCTTGCTGGGCTTCGTGGGTCCTGGGGGACTGTGCTTCATCGCTGGCAAGATGGACGGCCTCATGGTGGTGGGGGGAAGGAGGCACAACGCTGACGACATCGTGGCTACAGCCCTGGCTGTGGAGCCCATGAAGTTTGTCTACAGGGGGAGGTGGCTGTTCATCTATCAGTTGTGGACAGGGACAGGGGTTTTTCTTCACATGTGACCTTACCAGGAAAACCTCTGGGCCCTTTTTAAAGGCTCTATTTCTTGGTCAAGTCCTGTGGACTGGAAAAGCTCCTGACACTACTTAAATAAGAAATGATGGTGATCATAGCTGATTGACTGTGTCTGTGCTTATGCAGTGTTGGTAACATTATTGGTCTCCTGTTTCTCTATGCTACAGGATAGCTGTGTGCTAATGCTAACAGTGTGGTAACATTATTGGTCTCCTGTTTCTCTATGCTACAGGATAGCTGTGTGCTAATGTTAACAGTATTGGTTTCCTGTCTCTCTGTTTCTCTGTGCTCCAGGATAGCAGTGTGCTAACGGTGTTGGTCACATTCTGTATGTAATTCTATGGTTGGTCTCCCATCTCTCTGTTCTCCAGGATAGCAGTGTTCTCCATCTCTGTGTTACATGATGAGAGGATTGTGGTGGTGGCAGAGCAGAGACCTGACTCTACAGAGGAGGACAGCTTTCAGTGGATGAGCAGAGTGCTGCAGGTGTACACACACACACACACACACACACACACACACACACACACACCAGTAGACTGAACCCTGTACTGTAATAACCCAGGTCTCTGGGCTCCTGTCCATAACTAAAGAGACTGTGGTTTCACTATTAAAGCTGTTTCCAGCTGTGTGATTGCAGTCAAAACAGATAAGATAACATGTTCACTTCCTCTTGATCCGATTACACATGGCCTTGGTGTCTTTACCGTCGTTACGACTGTAGCCATATTCCACCTAAGTCAAACGTTCACTTAGTCACGCATTGATGTCAATAGGAGACCAAGTGAGAATTCAACTTAATAGGAAGTTAGGATTTGCTCCTTAGCCATCCATACCTCACATCTCAAACACTGACACTGTTCCTCCACATACAGGCAATATGACCTGTCTTTATGACTGTAAGCATATCTAGTTGTCATATACACTACTTTTAACCAGAGTCCTTTTGAGGCACACATCACCCTAATCCCTGTACCCTTCCCTCCCCATACAGGCCATAGATGGGATCCACCAGGTGGGGGTGTATTGCCTGGCCCTGGTCCCCTCCAACACGCTTCCTAAAACCCCTCTGGGGGGCATCCACTTGTCAGAGAGCAAGCAGCTGTTCCTGGAGGGCTCCCTGCACCCCTGCAATGTCCTCATGTGTCCCCATACCTGTGTCACCAACCTGCCCAAGCCCCGGCAGAAACAACCGGGTCAGACACTATATTACACCATAGCACACCATCCTGAGTGGGTCTGCCTGGGGGATTGATAGTTCATTTGTTTCATAGAAATCCTTAGTTTACATGGTGATAGAGATATCCATTTACTTCATCTTCATATTTCTTGATTCTGTTGGATGAGGTGTAGAACTATTCAGCACTGTACAGGGTGTGTTTTGTAGCCTGGCCCGGTGACTACTGTAACATGTCCCATCTGATCCAACACATCCCATAGTGTAACTGTCACCCCTCTCCATTAGTTCTAGTACTGTGTTGCCCCTTAGATGGATGTTAATTTACAACACAGGTTTCAGTCTGAAAGGCACTCTGTCAGAGTAGAATCCATCCAGTCAATTGGCCCATCCATTCGGTTGCCTTCGCCTCTGAACACAAGGTCAATCTCAGCCCACCCGGTCTCTGTAAATCTCTGGGAATTCACTGCACATACAATGTGAGCTCGTATATATCACTGTAGATCACAGCCAGGGATATAGATTCCACATGTTTGTATCAGTGTGTCTCTCTGTATGTGTGTTGTCTCACCTTTATCCCTCTGTCCACAGAGATCGGGCCTGCCTCTGTGATGGTGGGGAACCTGGTGTCGGGGAAGAGGATTGCCCAGGCTAGCGGCAGGGACCTGGGCCAGATGGAAGACAATGATCAGGCAAGGAAGGTGTGTGTGCTGTGCTGCTCTCTGAGGGCTTGGTTTTCATCAACACCTTCATCTACATCAGCACACTCATTAAACCATGGACTGGGGGCCTCCAACTGAATATTAGGCTGTGTCCCAAATGCCACCCTACTCCATACATGGTGCACTACTTTTGACCAGGGCCCTGGTCAAAAGTAGTGCGCTTGATAGAGAATAGGATGCCATTTGGGACGTAGCATGAATCAGTTGAATATTGGCACACCATGTTTAAGTTGACCATCTACTGTAATTTGATCCCCTCATATGTAAACGCTATAATTGTACTGTAGTTCAGCCGTTGTTCATCTATAGTCTCCCCAAGTCATGAAATATTTATCTGACATCTGTTGTATAGTATTTTACATCTCTATCACTCTATTCCTTCTTTCATGATATCTAAGTGTTTATATGGATGGATCAGACATAAACATTTCTGCTCTCATGCCTTGCACAACACAGGAACAAATACCACCGCCCCATGGTCCAGTAGAATGTATTGTTAGTGATTTACTCTGATTTTGACTCAAGTGTCAAGGCTAAAAATGTCCTGGGATCGGTAGACTGGTGTTGTTACAGAACTAATACGGAACAAAGCTTTTAAAAGGATTGTTGAGACAGGCCACATTAGGATATTTATTAAGCACAGTAAGACATTGCTCAATGGTATTTTCCATTTCATAGACGATGTCTAAGAGGCTCTCTGTCTCTGAGATACCTAATAATAGGGTGTGTAACTGTACCGTGGACTGCGTCACAAATGGAATTTTCCCTATGTAGTGTAGTGCATTGTATTCCCTGTTGGCCCTGGTTAAAAGTAGTGCATTAATATAGGGATTAGTGATCCATGGGGACCAGTGCGGTGTGTTTGCGATAGACTGAAGTAGATGGATAGGACTGTAGAGTGACTACCCAGCATAGTTCTAGGTACTGACACTAGGCCTCAGGTCCTCCTGTATCCATAGCTCTAGGTACTGACACTAGGCCTCAGGTCTCCCTGTATCCATATCTCTAGGTACTGACACTAGGCCTCAGGTCTCCCTGTATCCATAGCTCTAGGTACTGACACTAGGCCTCAGGTCCTCCTGTATCCATAGCTCTAGGTACTGACACTAGGCCTCAGGTCTCCCTGTATCCATATCTCTAGGTACTGACACTAGGCCTCAGGTCCTCCTGTATCCATAGCTCTAGGTACTGACACTAGGCCTCAGGTCCTCCTGTATCCATAGCTCTAGGTACTGACACTAGGCCTCAGGTCCTCCTGTATCCATAGCTCTAGGTACTGACACTAGGCCTCAGGTCTCCCTGTATCCATAGCTCTAGGTACTGACACTAGGCCGCAGGTCCTCCTGTATCCATAGCTCTAGGTACTGACACTAGGCCTCAGGTCCTCCTGTATCCATAGCTCTAGGTACTGACACTAGGCCTCAGGTCCTCCTGTATCCATAGCTCTAGGTACTGACACTAGGCCTCAGGTCTCCCTGTATCCATAGCTCTAGGTACTGACAATAGGCCTCAGGTCCCCCTGTATCCATAGCTCTAGGTACTGACACTAGGCCTCAGGTCTCCCTGTATCCATAGCTCTAGGTACTGACACTAGGCCTCAGGTCTCCCTGTATCCATAGCTCTAGGTACTGACACTAGGCCTCAGGTCTCCCTGTATCCATAGCTCTAGGTACTGACACTAGGCCTCAGGTCTCCCTGTATCCATAGCTCTAGGTACTGACACTAGGCCTCAGGTCTCCCTGTATCCATAGCTCTAGGTACTGACACTAGGCCTCAGGTCTCCTTGTATCCATAGCTCTAGGTACTGACACTAGGCCTCAGGTCTCCCTGTATCCATAGCTCTAGGTACTGACACTAGGCCTCAGGTCCTCCTGTATCCATAGCTCTAGGTACTGACACTAGGCCTCAGGTCTCCCTGTATCCATAGCTCTAGGTACTGACAATAGGCCTCAGGTCCCCCTGTATCCATAGCTCTAGGTACTGACACTAGGCCTCAGGTCTCCCTGTATCCATAGCTCTAGGTACTGACACTAGGCCTCAGGTCTCCCTGTATCCATATCTCTAGGTACTGACACTAGGCCTCAGGTCTCCCTGTATCCATAGCTCTAGGTACTGACACTAGGCCTCAGGTCTCCCTGTATCCATAGCTCTAGGTACTGACACTAGGCCTCAGGTCTCCCTGTATCCATAGCTCTAGGTACTGACACTAGGCCTCAGGTCTCCTTGTATCCATAGCTCTAGGTACTGACACTAGGCCTCAGGTCTCCCTGTATCCATAGCTCTAGGTACTGACACTAGGCCTCAGGTCCTCCTGTATCCATAGCTCTAGGTACTGACACTAGGCCTCAGGTCTCCCTGTATCCATAGCTCTAGGTACTGACACTAGGCCTCAGGTCTCCTTGTATCCATAGCTCTAGGTACTGACACTAGGCCTCAGGTCCTCCTGTATCCATAGCTCTAGGTACTGACACTAGGCCTCAGGTCTCCCTGTATCCATAGCTCTAGGTACTGACACTAGGCCTCAGGTCCCCCTGTATCCATAGCTCTAGGTACTGACACTAGGCCTCAGGTCTCCCTGTATCCATAGCTCTAGGTACTGACACTAGGCCTCAGGTCTCCCTGTATCCATAGCTCTAGGTACTGACACTAGGCCTCAGGTCTCCCTGTATCCATAGCTCTAGGTACTGACAATAGGCCTCAGGTCTCCCTGTATCCATAGCTCTAGGTACTGACAATAGGCCTCAGGTCCTCCTGTATCCATAGCTCTAGGTACTGACACCAGGCCTCAGGTCTCCCTGTATCCATAGCTCTAGGTACTGACACTAGGCCTCAGGTCTCCCTGTATCCATAGCTCTAGGTACTGACACTAGGCCTCAGGTCTCCTTGTATCCATAGCTTTAGGTACTGACACTAGGCCTCAGGTCTCCCTGTATCCATAGCTCTAGGTACTGACACTAGGCCTCAGGTCTCCTTGTATCCATAGCTCTAGGTACTGACAATAGGCCTCAGGTCCTCCTGTATCCATAGCTCTAGGCACTGACACTAGGCCTCAGGTCTCCCTGTATCCATAGCTCTAGGTACTGACACTAGGCCTCAGGTCCCCCTGTATCCATAGCTCTAGGTACTGACACTAGGCCTCAGGTCTCCCTGTATCCATAGCTCTAGGTACTGACACTAGGCCTCAGGTCTCCCTGTATCCATAGCTCTAGGTACTGACACCAGGTCTCCCTGTATCCATAGCTCTAGGTACTGACAATAGGCCTCAGGTCCTCCTGTATCCATAGCTCTAGGTACTGACACCAGGTCTCCCTGTATCCATAGCTCTAGGTACTGACAATAGGCCTCAGGTCCTCCTGTATCCATAGCTCTAGGTACTGACACCAGGCCTCAGGTCTCCCTGTATCCATAGCTCTAGGTACTGACACTAGGCCTCAGGTCTCCCTGTATCCATAGCTCTAGGTACTGACACTAGGCCTCAGGTCCTCCTGTATCCATAGCTCTAGGTACTGACACTAGGCCTCAGGTCCTCCTGTATCCATAGCTCTAGGTACTGACACTAGGCCTCAGGTCTCCCTGTATCCATAGCTCTAGGTACTGACACTAGGCCTCAGGTCTCCCTGTATCCATAGCTCTAGGTACTGACACCAGGTCCCCCTGTATCCATAGCTCTAGGTACTGACACTAGGCCTCAGGTCCCCCTGTATCCATAGCTCTAGGTACTGACACCAGGTCCCCCTGTATCCATAGCTCTAGGTACTGACACCAGGTCCCCCTGTATCCATAGCTCTAGGTACTGACACTAGGCCTCAGGTCTCCCTGTATCCATAGCTCTAGGTACTGACACTAGGCCTCAGGTCTCCCTGTATCCATAGCTCTAGGTACTGACACCAGGTCCCCCTGTATCCATAGCTCTAGGTACTGACACTAGGCCTCAGGTCCCCCTGTATCCATAGCTCTAGGTACTGACACCAGGTCCCCCTGTATCCATAGCTCTAGGTACTGACACCAGGTCCCCCTGTATCCATAGCTCTAGGTACTGACACTAGGCCTCAGGTCCCCCTGTATCCATATCTCTAGGTACTGACACTAGGCCTCAGGTCTCCCTGTATCCATAGCTCTAGGTACTGACACTAGGCCTCAGGTCCCCCTGTATCCATTGCTTCCTCTCTGTTTCCACTGAGTGTTGGAACTGTCCCTTCCTCAACATTTTCTTTCTATTAAGTAGGAAGCTTAAACCAGTCAAACACACAGACTGTGATGTAATGTTGGCTCCTCTAAGCCCTTACTTCATATCTGGGTAGTGGATAGCAGCATACTGGTTGGTATACTGCGTGTTGGGGAAGGATTGTAGTCTTGGTTAGTTTGGTTTTATTAGATTTGCCTTGAAATATCAAACAGTACATTTCCCTCAGGGCTTTAGGACTCTTACAGTGCACTACTTTTTGAACAGGGTCCATAGGGCTCTGGTCAAAGGTAGTGCCCTACATAGGAAATAGGGTGCCATTTGGGACGAAGCCCCTGTCAATACAGAGACGCATGTGATTTGACTGATTCTCGATTTGATGGCACTTTATTTTCCTTTTACAGTAGCAGAGGTTTGGAAAGTAATTATTAATAAAGGAATGTGAGGTGCCTGGCTGGTGGCACTGAGCAATGGTGAGCGTAGCCGTACCGTAGCGGAGACAGAATTGATTTCCCCTTTCTCTCATGCTGAAAAATCTCATCAATCACCCCGTTAGGCAGTCGCTTGGGCAGTACGACCTCTAATGTAAAGTGACAAGGCAGACGACAGCAACAACACAACACTCACATTTCTTCTGTTTTACTTTCCCTTTGGAAGATGGGACACATTGAGTGCATTTCAAATGGCACCCTATTCCCTATATAGTGCACTACTTTTGACCAGGGCTGATAAGACTGGTTAAAAGTAGTGAACTATTAAGGGGAATAGGGTGCCATTTGGAAGGCAGACATTGTTTGTGGTGTGGTTTGGAATCCTCTGACTCAGACTTCATGCTCTTTTCCATTTGATCTAATCCACCTAGCAACCATCAGTCTGTATCCCTTCCTCTGCTCCTTTGTTCTGTTCAGCATGCCAACCAGACCATAATAATCACTGCTGCTCTGCTTCCCTCATTATCACCTTAATGCACCAATATGGTCTGTCTGTCTGCATGCTCATTCATCTGGAAATCAGGCCCTCTGTGTGAATGGCTTTCTCTTATTTCGTGGCTCGATTTCCTTAATATTCAATGTTGTGATTTTTAAACCTGTGCTCGATAGTCTTGCCATGTCTAACCCAATCAATGAGTTTGTGTCAGGGAATGGTTGCTGCTCTGCATGTTTAAAAATGTATGGAACACCTTTTATTCTTCTTTCCAGCATAAATAATAGTTGTGTTCAACTTCATGTTGCTGAAATGCACACCACTGACCACCTAGTTGGTTACATAACAGTAAAGACTGATATCCACTTTGATAATGACAGCTGATACTTTTCAGATAAATCTCTTCTACACAAGCTCTGGAATCACACACTTAAACAGATAAAGCTCTTCTCTGTGCTGATTCTAATCCAGCCCTGGAGTCTGAGTCACAGACCTATGCTGACTGGCTGGGCTGATTAAAGACAATGGCTCTTTGTGCTGCTCCGTACTGACCAGGCAGGCTCAGGCTTAACTAGAGCACTCTGGGGGAGTCTCAGAGGAGGGGGTGGGCCTTCACCATTCAATACAGTCCTCTGCCATTCATATCTGCCTGTCTCTCTCCTGGCAGTCACAGACAATATTGGGCCTGCGTCCCAAATGGAACTCTATTCCCTATGTAGTGCACTACTTTTGACCATGGGCCATAGGGCTCTGTAGTGCACTAAATAGGGAATACGGTGCCCTGGGCCTCTCTCTATCCCACTGATCTAGCCTAATATACAGTAGTGGGACGGTTTCCTGTGAACAGAAACAGAATAAATTGGTTTTACTGAATTATCCACCGGGCTTATGGCAAGTGCCTTAGGGATGTTTTCATCAGGAAACTGTGTTTATATTTTGCCAATGTTGTAGCGGCGTTGGCAGAGTCGACTAAGTTCCTGTCTTAATGTTTGTTTGAGTACACAGAGAGGGAGGGAGTCACTTAGTTTTAGGCAGCCCCTCACTTGGGGTTTGTCCCAAATGGCACCCTATTCCCTATGCAGTGTAATGCTTTTGAACAAACCCCCATGGGCCCTGGTCAAAAGCAGTGCACTACACAGGGAATGGGGGGCCATTTGGGGAACAGCCGTGGGTTCACAGGGAATAGTATGTTCTGTGTGTCTGTTGGAAACAGGCCTTCCTATGGAATTAGACAGGAAATATCAAATGACTGTTTTAACAGGACAACATCTGTCCCTACTTAATGGCAAGAGCCCTAGTGTAAAACTAAGCACTTTCAGCAGCTGTAATTTTCACAGCATTTTTCTAAAACTAGACAGGCTAAAGTGACGGTTGGTGGTGGGTGGATTTTCCTGGGGTGTTCAGAGCAGTGAAGTAGTTCATGGTGTAAATCCCAAATGGCACTCTATTCCCTAATTAGTGCATTACCTTTGACCAGAGGGCTCTGGTCATAGGGTGCCATTTTGGGACACATCTGGTTGTCAGAGCAGCGTAGAAGATCACAGAGAACATGATTTACTATCTGTAGCAGTTGGACCCGGTGGATTAAAACGGTGCATACTGAATCCCTAATTCATCACTATAAGAGCAGGCCTTAAGACAGGCAATATTACACTGCAGACTCCAAACTTTCGCGCTCTGCTCCTATGACAGAACCAAACTGCAAAAAGCATGAATTACACTCCACTATTTACTCCTCCACTGCCCCCACAGATGAAACCTTGAAAAATTCATAAGCTGAGACATGCTTGGCCCCTTCTCTTATTTCTCACTCTTTCTATCTGCGCCACCGATATGGAGCTCATATCTCTGTCTCTCTTTGTCTCTCTCAGCAACTGAACCAGTGCCTTCAGCATTTTGAAATGTTATGAGAGCAGGTCATTGTGCTGAAAGAATGATATGTTTAAGAACTCAGCGTGTCACCTTCTAATATGAAGCTCTGACTTTGCCGATACGCTACCTGACCAAAAGTATGTGGACACCTGCTCGTCGAACATCTCCTTCCAAAATCATGGGCATTTATATGGAGTTGGTCTCCCTCTTTGTTGTTATAACAGCCTCTACTCTTCTGGGAAGGTTTTCCACTAGATGTTGGATCATTGCTGCGGGAACTTGCTTCCATTTAGCCACGAGAGCATTAGTGAGGTCGGGCACTGTTGGGCGATTTAGTCCTGGCTCGCGGCCGGCGTTGCAATTCATCCCAAAGGTGTACGATGGGTTTGAGGTCAGTGCTCTTAGCAGGCCTGTCAAGTTCTTCCACACTGATCTTGACAAAACCATTTCTGTATGGACCTCGCTTTGTGCACGGGGGCATTGTCATGCTAAAAAGGGCCTTCCCCAAACTGTTGCCACGAAGTTGGAAGCACAGAATGGTGTAGAATGTCATTGTATATTGTAGCGTTAAGGTTTCCCTTCACTAGAACTGAGGGGCCTAGCCCGAACAATGAAAAACAGCCCCAGACTATTATTCCTCCTCCACCAAACGTTACAGTTGGCTCTATGCATTGGGGCAGGTAGCGTTCTCCTGGCAACCGCCAAACACAGATTCGTCCATCGAACTGCCAGATGGTGAAGCGTGATTCATCACTCCAGAGAACATGTTTCGAGCTTTACATCACTCCAGCTGACACTTGGCATTGCACGTGGTGATCTTAGGTTTGTGTGCGTCTGCTCTGCCATGGAAACCTATTTCATGAAGCTCCTGACGAACAGGTCTTGTGCTGACGTTGCTTCCAGAGGCAGTTTGAATCTTGGTAGTGAGTGTTGCAACCAAGGACAGGCATTTTTTACGCGCCAGCACTCGGCGGTCCCATTCTGTGAGGTTGTGTGGCTTACCACTTCGTGGCTGAGCTGTTGTTGCTCCAAGACATTTCCACTTCACAATAACAGCACTTACAGTTGACCGGGGCAGCTCTGCAGGGCAGAAAATGTATGAACTGACTTGTTGGAAAGGTGGCATCCTATGACGGTGCCACGTTGAAAATCACTGAGCTCTTCAGTAAGGCCAATCTACTGCCAACGTTTGTTTGTCTATGGAGATTGCATGGTTGTGTGTTCAATTTTATACACCTGTCAGCAACAGGTGTGGCTGAAATAGCCGATTCCATTAATTTGAAGGGGTGTCGACATACTTTTGTGTATATACTGTGTAGCTACTTTATTGAGGAGAAATGTACTTACTGTGAAATGTGGTTGTCCTACCTAGCTATCTTAAGATGAATTCACTAACTGTAGTTGCTGTGAATAAGAGCGTCTGCTAAGTTACTAAAATGTAAAAATGTAACAGCTTCTCCTCAATAGGCTAACAGATTTTGTGATATGGCAGACATGTTTTAGCCAATGGTACTCAGGGATTTAATTACTGTACCTGCCTCTCCTAGGTGATGTCTGAAATGGCACCTTATTCCCTATATAGGGCACTTCTTTTGACCAGAACCCTATGCATTCCCTAGTCAAAAGTAGCGCACTCTACATAGAGAATAGGGTGCCTTTTGTGACAAACACTTCCTGTCTGATTTGAACACCAAGGCAGAATGGCTCCTCTCGGAGTGTGTGATCCAGCCAGAGGCTTATTTTATATTCCCTTCTTTTGTATATTTTAGTTCCTCTTCCTCTCTGAAGTGTTACAATGGAGGGCCCAGACCACTCCGGACCATGTGCTTTACACACTTCTCAACTGCAGGGTGAGTGAGACCTGGCTAAAGGCTGTATTGGCATTGTTCACATCTGACTCCTAACTCCTCTGACTCCTGTTTTGTACACATAGCAGCTGAAATAGTTGGCATTGTTCTCGCTTTGTATTGAGACCCATGAGGATTTTATTTGAAGTAGCCCTATCAAAGACCTACTGAAACTTTAAACTGTAAATCATCATTTTCTTGCTCTCTTTTTCTCTCCCTCTTTCTTTTTGTCTCTCTCTCATCTATCTCTCTTATGTGTGTGTGTGCCTGTGACCACAGGGGACGATAGCCAGCTCTCTGACATGTGTCCAATTGCATAAGAGAGCAGAGAAGATTGCTACCATGCTGGCGGAGCGAGGACACCTGCAGGACGGGGATCACGTTGCGCTCGTCTACCCCCCTGGTACGTCTGCTGCCTGGGACTCGGGCTGACAAACATATCACACGTCTCTCACTGGGTTTATCACCAGCAGTCATGTGTTGTCAGTTATCATTCATCAATCTAGAATCTCTCTGTGCTTCCAAGCCAGGGCCTGAGCCACATCTCTCTATGATAGAATAGCACTTCCAACAAGAGTGTACTGATCTTTAAGGGTACACACAGAGAAGGCCCTGGGTGTTCCAAGATTTGAAAGGTAGAATTCTAATTTGGAACTCCATTAGTATTTGGGAGCCAGAGAAATTCAAGCGTTCAAGTGAGCCATAGGTCCATAATGAAAAGGCTCAGTCAAGCAGGACAAAATCCTGACAAGGGAGATTGCCTGAGAGAGCCATTCAATTAACTGTCTCTGGGACAGCCTGCTCAATACGGCTCCTTGTCCTGAGGGTGCAGTGTCTTTCTGTCTGTCGGGAGGCTGGTTCCGATTTGGCACAGGGACTCATGGACTGACGGACCAGAACTAATATCCTCTCTCTCTGTGTGTCCTTCATGCAGGGATTGACCTGATCGCAGCGTTCTACGGGTGCCTGTATGCGGGCTGCGTGCCAATCACTGTGCGACCTCCGCACCCCCAGAACATAGCCACCACTCTGCCCACAGTGAAGATGATTGTGGAGGTAAGTGCCTCATTGACATCCTCCTTGTATCAAGTCATCGCATCACAACTGACCTTTCATTAGAGAAAATGTAGACCAAGATGATGCATAAGAGGTCATGTTAAAGGGAGCTGGATCCTCGAAGGCGACAGAGTAGGCCTCGTCAATCTGGAGCATTTTACAGTGCGTGCGCATGTGACTAAACGTGTGTGTGTATCCAAACTTGTATTTGCGTGTCTCAATGTGTGCGTGTGCCCCCAGGTGAGCCGCTCTGCGTGTATGATGACTACAGCGGTGATCTGTAAATTGCTGAGGTCGAAGGAGGCCTCCGCAGCTGTGGACGTCAGGTCCTGGCCTCCTGTCCTGGACACAGGTAAGAGACTCCATTACCCACGCTGCACCAGTCACCTCAGTCAGACATTACCCACTTTAGCCTGAGGGTCTGGACTTCTTTACAACAGACACCGATGCCGAGATCTTACGACCAATCGAGAATGTAATTTATCATCTACTTAAGAATGTATTTGTAGTACAGGTAGATAGCAATAAAAACAATACTACAGAGATACAAAATAAGTTGGAGGAAAAACAAAAATAACTTATATTTAGGAACTTGAGGAACTTATTCAAGAACGATCTAATGTAATCTATTACAAAAATAAAGCAAACTGGTTGGAATATGGAGAGAAATGCACAAAATTCTTCCTAAATCTCCAATACAGGAACGCTAACAAAAAGAATTTGCAGAAACTTATTACTGAAGACGGAGTCATCTATGATTCTCCGAATTATATTTTAAGAGGAAGCTAATTATTTTAGGCAGATGTTCTCTTTTCCGTCTCATCCTTTCCCACTGAATGAAGACTATGGTAATGAATTGTTTCCAAATAATATAAAAAATGGAAAATTAACAAATGTACCAAAAGATCAGTGGGAAGGCCAAATTACAGAGGAAGAACTTTTTGAGGCTATTAAATCCTTTGTCTGGAAAAACCCCAGGGCTTGATGGCATACCGGTAGAGATATATCAAGTATTTTTTGATATACTAAAAGCTCCATTGTTAGATTGTTTTAACTACTCCTATAGAAATGGTAGTCTGTCAAGTACTCAGTAGGAAGGTCTGATTTCTCTATTATTAAAACAAGACCCAGATGGCAAATATAAAGACCCAGTCTATCTAAAAAAACTGGAGGCCCCATACACTTCAATGTTGTGATGCAAAAATACTAGCAAAATGCATAGCACTCAGAATTAAAAAGGTTTTACCATGTATTGTTCATCCTGATCAGACAGATTTTTTACATGGACGATACATTGGAGATAATATACGACAACTACTAGAATTAATAGAACATCATGAAACATATCAGAAGCCAGAAATGGTATTTATAGAGGATTTTGAAAAGGCATTTGATAAAGACTGGATTTTATTTATAAATGCCTGGATTTTTTTCAATTTTGGTAATTCTCTTATAAAATGGGTAAAAAATTATGTATAGCAACCCCACGTGTAAAACAGTAAATAACGGCTACTTCTCAGAGTATTGAATTGTCAAGAGGAGTTAAACAAGGGTGTCCGCTGTCACCATATCTATTCGTTATGGCCATCGAAATGCTAGCTATTAAGATCAGATCCAATAACAACATGAGAGGATTAGAAATCCAAGGCTTAAAAACAAAGGTGTCAATGTATGCCGATGACTCAAGTTTTATATTAAGTCCGCAAGCTAGATCCCTGCAATGTCTCATTAAAGATCTAGATAGGTTTTAGTCCCGAGAGTACAGAAAAGTTAATTATGATAAATGTACAATATTATGTATTGGATCCTTAAAAAAAATACAACTTTTACATTACCTTGCAGCTTACCTATAAAATGAGCTGATGGTGAAGTAGACACAAAAGATATAAATAATATGAATTGGGTGGGTTGAGATTGTTAAATATAAATGCACTAAACCTCTCTCTAAAAGCTTCAGTCATTCAAAAGTTTTACTTGAAACCTAAATGGTTCTCAAGTAGATTAATAAGGAAAAACTCATCCATTGTTTAAAAATGTCCTTTTTGCCTTTGTGCAGATTGCCATGTCTCGTTTTCGATTAATTGAAAATGATACTTTTTTCAAAGTATCTGTCTTTTTCAAACAAGTATTGCAGAGCTGGCTACAATTTCAATTTCGTCCCCCTGAAAAGAAAACAAATATTATGGCTGAACTCAAATGTGCTGGTTGATAAAATACCTGTATTTATGGGAAAGATGTTTGAAAAGGGTATTTTGTTCTTATATGATATTGTAATGGTAGAGTTATGTCCATGGAGTTATCAGAATTGTACGGGAAGGTCTGCTCAATCCAAGAGTACAACCAATTGATTACAGCATTTCCCCAAAAATGGAGGCGGCAGGAGGAGGTAGGGAACTGGTCTGTCTGCCCAATATAAAGGATCAAAACTGGTGGAAGAATAGAAATAGCATAAATAGGAAAGTATACCAGTTTCATTTGAGGACCAGGATGTTGACAACTGTGCCATACAGATTGCAAAATAGTTGGGAAGAGATTTTTGATGTACCGATTCCATGGTACAGGGTGTATGAGTTGATATATAAAACAACGCAAGATTCAAGACTTCGTGCTTTTCAGCTAAAATTATTATATAGAATTCTTGCCACCATCAAAATGTTGAATATTTGGGGCATAAATCATCGAAGCTCTGCAGATTTTGTTGTGAGGATCCAGAATCAATAGACCATTTATTTTGGTATTGCCCTCAGGTAGCCTGTTTCTGGTCTCAGCTTCAGGAATGGCTGAAAATGCATAGCATTGATCTAAAATTGACCCTAGAAATAGTACTGTTAGGAGATCTGGAGAGACCAGGTCAGTCAATTACTAATATACTAATACTCTTTAGTAAAAGTATTTATCTTCAACACGCAATCTGTAGATTCTATTCAATTAGATTGAAATTGTACATTAAACATCACAGCATAGTTGAAAGATATGTGTTGCGTAGAAACACGAAGTGGGTGGCCAGCAGAGATAGATGGGATGGGCTGAGGGAAGCTGAGGGTTGGTATGGGTTGAAACAGGAAGTGGGTGGCCAGCAGAGATAGATGGGATGGGCTGAGGGAAGCTGAGGGTTGGTATGGGTTGAAACAGGAAGTGGGTGGCCAGCAGAGATAGATGGGATGGGCTGAGGGAAGCTGAGGGTTGGTATGTGGAATTGGATACAAGTGGGAGTGGAGTTGCTGTGTGAGAGAAAGAATGATGGTCAAAAGATAAAGGAGGGGGGGAAAAAGTCTAAATAAAACATAATAAAAGTACATTTGAATGACACTAAATGGCAGTGTTTTTACAACTAATGCCGGTTTGCCTGAGGTTGATGCCGTGCAGGTGTTTGTACACATGCAAATATACACACACACACACACACACACACACACACACACACACTCATTCAAATAAACACATACAAGAACACACACATACATGTAATAGTTCCAGACATGCACACAAACATATAAAGTAGGCATTGCTGTTATGATTTCAGTTGTCCTTGATGTCCTTTGTTTAAAAAATAGTTTTTTTTGCATTGTTTGCTGTTTTCCTCTGTCTTTTCCTTTTTTCTCTTTAGTTCATTCTCTTGGTTGTTGGTGCATTGGGGGGTTCTTAGGGGTGGGGAATGGAATTAATTGAATAAAAAAAATGTATATATATATTCCGGGGGGGGGGGCTGGTTGAGGGACAGCTATTGGGGAACTGTGGGGGGGATCTTGGACGAATCGGGTTTCACAAGAAGGTGATCGTAAAAAAGGAAACTATGACATATATTTTATATCACTATCATGCACACGCACCCTCACACAAGGATGGCTCTGTTGCAGAAAGACTGATACATGTTTGATAGTGTCTTGATGCTGTATTGTTTGTCCTTCATGTTCTAATACTTTAATGTTACCCCTTGTGTTTTTTGTAATAAATAATTATTTAAAAAAAGAAAAAACAACGTATTTGTGATAACAGTGGTCTTGTCCTTTGTCTCTGTCCTCTAGACGATCTGCCAAAGAAGAAACCTCCATTGTTGTACAAGCCCTCCAATCCAGACACACTGGCCTACCTGGACTTCAGTGTGTCCACCACAGGGATGCTAGCAGGAGTGAAGGTAAACTTCTAACCAGAATGTGTTTCTCCTATCAGGGAGGCTGATATCTCTAAAAGCGTATGAAGTGAAACAGAAACAAGCTGTATGAAGCACTTTGAAGTGATCGTCTGAGTGAAAAGATAGTGGTGACATTTCAACAACATGAAAGCAGTTATTGATACCAGCCCCCCTCTGCTGTGGATGACTAGCTGAATCTGTCACAGTACAGTGCTCACCCAGAAGGCCTATTATCCCTGGCGCCACAGAGCCAACTCCATACTAGGACACGCCTTGTTCACAGTTCATCTGGCCATGTAGAAACCTTTGTCTGACCGACGAAGCTCAGTAGGAAACCCAGTGAAATAGCAACTTCTAAAGATGAATCTTATCACTGGTCTGTAAGGAAGCAAATTTGCTATCAGTTCCTCAGTGGACGGGGCTGTGGATTTTCTCCCTTCACCTAGAGGCGGCTGTCTATTCTGTTCTCCATCTAGCTGAAAACGCGTAGAAGAATGGGGTCAATTGAGGTGGTGGTGGAGGGGGAGAATTGTTGTGGTGTGGGGCTCTTTTCTGTAGTTCACTAAAACAAGATCCACTCGGGCTGTTCAGCCATGTTAAATAATTATGTCTCTCATGCTGTACACTGATTAACATGACAAAATCCTGAATTTGGGTTTCATGTAAGAACATGTCTCCTACTACTACTGTGTCCCAAATGGCACCCTATTCCCTACTTAGTGCACTACTTTTGAACAGAGCCCTTTATCCCCTTGTCAAATGTACTGCCCTGTATAGAGAAAAGTGTGTCATTTTTGACACCGATAGGATTGCGTGCCACTTTAACAAGCTCTCAGGCTGGAGTAGAACTAGTGTTTTTCAATGGGACAATAACAGCTTCTATCTACCGGAGGGGAGACACACCAAGTTGTGAAAGCCTTATCCCACTATATACAGTGGGGGAAAAAAGTATTTGATCCCCTGCTGAGTTTGTACGTTTGCCCACTGACAAAGAAAGGATCAGTCTATAATTTTAATGGTAGGTTTATTTGAACAGTGAGAAACAGAATAACAAAAATATCCAGAAAAATGCATGTCAAAAATGTTATAAATTGATTTGCATTTTAATGAGGGAAATAAGTATTTGACCCCCTCTCAATCAAAGATTTCTGGCTCCCAGGTGTCTTTTATACAGGTAACGAGCTGAGATTAGGAGCACACTCTTAAAGGGAGTGCTCCTAACCGCAGCTTGTTACCTGTAAAAAATACACCTGTCCACAGAAGCAATCAATCAATCAGATTCCAAACTCTCCACCATGGCCAAGACCAAAGAGCTCTCCAAGGATGTCAGTGACAAGATTGTAGACCTACACAAGGCTGGAATGGGCTACAAGACCATCGCCAAGCAGCTTGGTGAGAAGGTGACAACATTTGGTGCGATTATTCGCAAATGGAAGAAACACAAAAGAACTCAATCTCCCTCGGCCATGCAAGATCTCACCTCGTGGAGTTGCAATGATCATGAGAACGGTGAGGAATCAGCCCAGAACTACACGGGAGGATCTTGTCAATGATCTCAAGGCAGCTGGGACCATAGTCACCAAGAAAACAATTGGTAACACACTACGCCGTGAAGGACTGAAATCCTGCAGCGCCCGCAAGGTCCCCCTGCTCAAGAATACATATACATCTGAATGACTCAGAGGACAACTGGTGAAAGTGTTGTGGTCAGATGAGATCAATATGGAGCTCTTTGGCATCAACTCAACTCGCCGTGTTTGGAGGAGGAGGAATGCTGCCTATGACCCCAAGAACACCATCTCCACCGTCAAACATGGAGGTGGATACATTATGCTTTGGGGGTGTTTTTCTGCTAAGGGGACAGGACAACTTCACCGCATCAAAGGGACAATGGACGGGGCCGTGTCCCGTCAAATCTTGGGTGAAAACCTCCTTCCCTCAGCCAGGGCATTGAAAATGGCTCGTGGATGGGTATTCCGGCATGACAATGACCCAAAACACACAGCCAAGGCAACAAAGGAGTGGCTCAAGAAGAAGCACATTAAGGTCCTGGAGTGGCCTAGCCAGTCTCCAAACCTTAATCCCATAGAAAATCTGTGGAGGGAGCTGAAGGTTCGAGTTGCCAAACGTCAGCCTCAAACCTTAATGACAAAATCGGGGGGACAGTGGGACAAAATCTCTGCTGACATGTGTGCAAACCTGGTGGCCAACTACAAGAAATGTCTCACCTCTGTGATTGCCAATAAGGGTTTTGTAAGTACTAAGTCATGTTTTGCAGAGGGGTCAAATATTTATTTCCCTCATTTAAAATGCAAATAATTTAATAACATTTTTGACATGCATTTTTCTGGATTTTGTTGTTATTCTGTCTCTCACTGTTCAAATAAACCTACTATTAAAATTATAGACTGATCATTTCTTTGTAAGTGGGCAAACGCACAAATTCAGCATGGGACCAAATACTTTTTTCCCCTCACTGTATTCAGCCGTGTTGTCATTGTTCTACGATTGAATTTATTAATTCATTAAGGTCTTCAGGAAGTGGTACTCCTACTAGCAGCTCATGAGAATATTTACATTAATCGTTTTTTGCAGTGCGTTTCCTAATTCTGATGCAGTTCAATTGAAACTCAAAACAAAGCCTTGGGCTTGAATACCGTACTGTACATTGATAAAGTTCTGAAAAAATGACTGTGGTACACAGTTCAGTTGTTCGTCATGTGTATATTGTTTAATAAAGGGCTACCCTGGTAAAAATGATAGGCTAACTTGGCTACATCACAAATACAGACTGAGTGCCAGTCTGTTTGTGCCACCATGCCAACTCCTTGTCACTTGTTGTCATATTTTGTAATGGAGTTGGCAAGAGCACAAACAGATCTGGGACCAGGCTATAGCAAAGTAGAGTGTTAACTATATTAATAATTTGTATGTGTTTGTTCTTATCATCCCTCCCGTGTAGATGTCTCATACTGCCACCAGTGCCTTCTGCCGTTCTATCAAGCTGCAGTGTGAGCTGTACCCCTCCCGTGAGGTGGCGATCTGTCTGGACCCCTACTGCGGCCTGGGCTTCGTCCTCTGGTGCCTTTGCAGGTGAAACCGAGAGAGATTGACCCTTCTAGCCTCGTCACTGCCCACCAATCACATCACACACATCTAGCTCTGCTGCGTCCGCACACACACACACACACACACACAGAGCTAACCCTGGACCTCTGTTCTGAAGAAGCCATGCTATGTTCACCCTGCGCTTCACTCAGACCCTCACACACAGTGAGTGACGTCCTCATCGGAATGCACCGTCTCTCACTACCTACAGATGTCAGGAAGCCTGTCTTCTTCAGGCAGACCAGTTAGACCTGTGCCATGCTGGGACCTTGTCAGGACGTTACAGGCCTGTCAGAGGCCGTGGTGGGGTGGGGTGGGGGGGGGGGAGTGTGTCAAGAGGGAGAGAGACACAGAGAGAGAGAGACGAAGCAGGGGGCCAAATGCAGCGCATGCATTATTCTGCTGTGTTTAGCCTCCCACCCGCCTCCTTGTGATGATGACGCCGTTCTGCTCCACTGGGCTTTCTTTAATCGCCTCCCCGTTGGAAGCACTCTCTGACATGGCACCACTCAACTTAGCAAATCTTCAGATGGAAATATCCTCAGAGGGGTGCTGTCTAAACACCAGGACCTTGCTAAAGAACAAAGCTGTTTTATTTGCCGCGTGTGTTTCTGATTGATGCCTACGCAAACGAGCCCTGACTTGTTATTCAGTGTATAATTCACTAGCTACTAGTTAGCTGCGCTATAGAGGTTGCGTTGGCCTTGATGAAATGGCATTGGTCTGGATTATAAATGGAGCCCCTGAATATATCTATATATACTGCTCAAAAAAATAAAGGGAACACTAAAATAACACATCCTAGATCTGAATGAATGAAATAATCTTATTAAATACTTTTTTCTTTACGTAGTTGAATGTGCTGACAACAAAATCACACAAAAATAATCAATGGAAATCCAATTTATCAACCCATGGAGGTCTGGATTTGGAGTCACACTCAAAATTAAAGTGGAAAACAACACTACAGGCTGATCCAACTTTGATGTAATGTCCTTAAAACAAGTCAAAATGAGGCTCAGTAGTTTGTGTGGCCTCCACGTGCCTGTATGACCTCCCTACAACGCCTGGGCATGCACCTGATGAGGTGGCGGATGGTCTCCTGAGGGATCTCCTCCCAGACCTGGACTAAAGCATCTGCCAACTCCTGGACAGTCTGTGGCGTTGGTGGATGAGCGAGACATGATGTCCCAGATATGCTCAATTGGATTCAGGTCTGGGGAACGGGCGGGCCAGTCCATAGCATCAATGCCTTCCTCTTGCAGGAACTGCTGACACACTCCAGCCACATGAGGTCTAGCATTGTCTTGCATTAGGAGGAACCCAGGGCCAACCTCACCAGCATATGGTCTCACAAGGGGTCTGAGGATCTCATCTTGGTACCTAATGGCAGTCAGGCTACCTCTGGTGAGCACATGGAGGGCTGTGCAGCCCCCCAAAGAAATGCCACCCCACACCATGACTGACCCACCGCCAAACCGGTCATGCTGGAGGATGTTGCAGGCAGCAGAACGTTCTCCACAGCGTCTCCAGACTCTGTCACGTGCTCAGTGTGAACCTGCTTTCATCTGTGAAGAGCACAGGGCGCCAGTGGCGAATTTGCCAATCTTGGTGTTCTCTGGCAAATGCCAAACGTCCTGCACGGTGGTGGGCTGTAAGCACAACCCCCACCTGTGGACGTCGGGCCCTCATACCACCCTGATGGAGTTTGTTTCTGACCGTTTGAGCAGACACATGCACATTTGTGGCCTGCTGGAGGTCATTTTGCAGGGCTCTGGCAGTGCTCCTCCTGCTCCTCCTTGCACAAAGGCGGAGGTAGCGGTCCTGCTGCTGGGTTGTTGCCCTCATACGGCCTCCTCCACGTCTCCTGATGTACTGGCCTGTCTCCTGGTAGCGCCTCCATGCTCTGGACACTACGCTGACAGACACAGCAAACCTTCTTGCCACAGCTCGCATTGATGTGCCATCCTGGATGAGCTGCACTACCTGAGCCACTTGTGTGGGTTGTAGACTCCGTCTCATGCTACCACTAGAGTGAAAGCACCGCCAGCATTCAAAAGTGACCAAAACATCAGCTAGGAAGCATAGGAACTGAGAAGTGGTCTATGGTCACCACCAGCAGAACCACTCCTTTATTGGGGGTGTCTTGCTAATTGCCTATAATTTCCACCTGTTGTCTATTTCATTTGCACAACAGCATGTGAAATGTATTGTCAATCAGTGTTGCTTCCTAAGTGGACAGTTTGATTTCACAGAAGTGTGATTGATTTGGAGTTACATTGTGTTGTTTAAGTGTTCCCTTTATTTTTTTGAGCAGGCTGTTAGTACACTCATGGTCCCAGTCACTGGTATGAAGTCTTTAAGTTTGTGTGCGCTCAGGCTACGCACTTACTGCATGGTACATGTCTCTTGTGTGTACTACTTAGTTAGTGTCCTGTGTGTACTCACTCTGTGTCTTCTGTTTCTAGTGTGTACTCCGGCCACCAGTCGATCCTGATCCCGCCTTCGGAGTTGGAGGTGAACCCTGCTCTGTGGCTGCTAGCTGTCAGTCAGTACAAGGTCAGGGACACCTTCTGCTCCTACAGCGTCATGGAGCTGTGCACCAAGGGCCTGGGCCTGCAGACCGACTCACTCAAGGTAGGTGTCCACCCGCCAAATCACCACAACAATGAAACTTCGATTTAGATAACGTTTTATTACAATGTGATGACCTGTTTTACCAGAGTAAAACACTTTGACAACTGCTGATGTAAAAACATTGATTGATTGACTGATAAGTGGCTTGTCCATCAGCCCAGACTCATCCAGCCTGGTTAGTTCTGATTTGATCCAGTTAGTTCTGGTTTCTCCGTCAGTCTCGAGGCCTGGACCTGTCGCGGGTCAGGACGTGTGTGGTGGTGGCGGAGGAGAGACCTAGGATAGCTCTGACTCAGTCCTTCTCCAAGCTCTTCAAAGACCTGGGCCTCCACCCTCGAGCAGTCAGCACCTCATTCGGCTGCAGAGTCAACCTGGCCATCTGTCTGCAGGTACAGTCAGTACCTTCCTCCTCTCCTCTGGTCCACAAACCACATGTGCTCTGTCCCTCAAAGTTTTCTAAAATGTGCAACTCTTACTGAGTTCAGTATCTGTGGGTGCTGTCTCTCTCTGTCCCCAATCTGTCCCCAGTGGGACTCTGAGAGACTGAATGAGAAGGACAACCCCAGCACGCTGGTGATGTCGACGCAGCCAACATTTAATGGATCCTATTGCCAATGTTTCCACCATAGTAGACAACGTGCTCTTTGATACATGTTAGCCAATGGGTGTTTATTGTAGCTCTGTTGTCTTGTTTGTTGAAAGGCGTGCGACTGTTTCTTGTCATTCTCTCTGCCTCCAGTATCGTTTGCAAAGCCTTTTCCTCAAGTCTTGGAAGTTAGTTGTGTTTTGTTTTATTTAGAGTTTATGTGAACTCCCTAGTTGCCTTGCAGTTTGCTTGTTTTTTGATGTGAGGGAGTTGAATCTGATTTAATTGAATGGCCTATAGTCATTAATCTGTATTTATGTGACTTAACATGGGAAGCCACAGTTGCCCCGGGGCCAGCCTATGGGGCCTACAGTAATAATCCTGGCAGGGTTTACAGCTCACAGGAGGAGAAGCCAACATGCATATATGTCCTCTACATATCTCACTCTCTCTGCCCTCTGCTTCTCACCAACAACAAAAAACTATTACCAGACATACACTGAGCTATGTGTACGTCTCAAATGGCACCCTATTCCCTAAATAATGCACGACTATTTGCCCTGGTCAAAAGTAGTGCACTACATAGGGAATAGGGTGCCATTTAGGATGCACCCTATGTCTCTGGAGGTCAGCTGTCCATAAGCATTTACACATGCTGCTACTTCATGCTTTTATTTTGGGCTCATTCTTTTACATGATTCAACTATTATTTGCAAGCTTTATTATTCAAATGTTAATGAGATAGAGATCAGAATACTATTTGCACCAGTTTCTGATGCACTTCTTTGTTCCATCAAGCAATCAAATCTGAAGGATCGACAAAGAGCCCAATCAAGAAGCCTGTTGAAAATGTTGTATTTGACACCATTATTTGGCATGTATAGATTCTTCCCTCTTAACTCTATTGTAAATAAGCGATGACCTCTGACTTACTGCATGCGTCTCTTCCTAACTTGAGTATACGTAACACAATTTCACTTAGGGCCCCCAGAAGGCTAGGGCCACCTCTGACTGGATGTGTGGGTATGGATGTGTGGGTATGGATTTGTGGGTATGCGGACTCGCGAGCCACTGCAGCCCCTCATGATGAGTTCAGATATTTTGTGGCCCCCCACCCCTATCGAAGTATAGATCAGGGATGGGCAACTATCAATGTAATTGTGTAAATGTAACTGATCATGTATAAATGTCCCAACATTTGCTAACATTGATCTATTGGCTAACATTAATAAGCCTAGTAGTTTAGAACATAACTTATTTAGTTTAAGGCTGCTTCTGTTTTTTTTGTTTCCCATTTCTATAGTTGACATTTTTGTTTTTTTCCCCCCTCTGTTTTGCATAACCCCACCCACATCTTATACTTCGTTTTGTCTTCGCCCCCTTCTTCCTCCCTCCTCCCCCTTATTTCTCCTTCCTACCTCCTCCTCACTCTCCTCCTGCTGCTGCTATAGCCTCACAGGCTGGGGAAGCTTGCTGACCAGGTAGGGGATTTTCACGTTCCCTAATCACCCTCTTCATCAGGTGTTGTGAGCGGGGACGGGACGGGATAGGTAGGGGGGGGACAGGGTAGAGAACGGGACGGGTTAGGATAGGAAGGGGTGGGGGGGACAGGGTAGAGAACAGGGGATGGGTTAGGATAGGAAGGGGGGGCAGGGTAGAGAACAGGGGACGGGTAAGGATAGGAAGGGGGGGCAGGGTAGAGAACAGGGGACGGGTAAGGATAGGTAGGGGGGGACAGGGTAGAGAACAGGGGACGGGTTAGGATAGGTAGGGGGGGACAGGGTAGAGAACAGGGGACGGGTTAGGATAGGAAGGGGGGGCAGGGTAGAGAACAGGGGACGGGTAAGGATAGGTAGGGGGGGACAGGGTAGAGAACAGGGGACGGGTTAGGATAGGTAGGGGGGGACAGGGTAGAGAACAGGGGACGGGTTAGGATAGGTAGGGGGGGGCAGGGTAGAGAACAGGGGACGGGTTAGGATAGGTAGGGGGGGCAGGGTAGAGAACAGGGGACGGGTTAGGATAGGTAGGGGGGGGCAGGGTAGAGAACAGGGGACGGGTTAGGATAGGTAGGGGGGGCAGGGTAAGGATAGGTAGGGGGGGACAGGGTAGAGAACAGGGGACGGGTTAGGATAGGTAGGGGGGGACAGGGTAGAGAACAGGGGACGGGTTAGGATAGGTAGGGGGGGGCAGGGTAGAGAACAGGGGACGGGTTAGGATAGGTAGGGGGGGCAGGGTAGAGAACAGGGGACGGGTTAGGATAGGTAGGGGGGGGCAGGGTAGAGAACAGGGGACGGGTTAGGATAGGTAGGGGGGGCAGGGTAGAGAACAGGGGACGGGTTAGGATAGGTAGGGGGGGACAGGGTAGAGAACAGGGGACGGGTTAGGATAGGTAGGGGGGGGCAGGGTAGAGAACAGGGGACGGGTTAGGATAGGTAGGGGGGGCAGGGTAGAGAACAGGGGACGGGTTAGGATAGGTAGGGGGGGACAGGGTAGAGAACAGGGGACGGGTTAGGATAGGTAGGGGGGGACAGGGTAGAGAACGGGACGGGTTAGGATAGGAAGGGGGGGCAGGGTAGAGAACAGGGGACGGTTAGGATAGGTAGGGGTAGGGGGGGACAGGGTAGAGAACAGGGGACGGGTTAGGATAGGAAGGGGGGGCAGGGTAGAGAACAGGGGAGGGTTAGGATAGGAAGGGGTAGGGGGGGACAGGGTAGAGAACAGGGGACGGGTTAGGATAGGTAGGGGTAGGGGGGGACAGGGTAGAGAACAGGGGACGGGTTAGGATAGGAAGGGGGGGCAGGGTAGAGAACAGGGGACGGGTTAGGATAGGAAGGGGTAGGGGGGGACAGGGTAGAGAACAGGGGACGGGTTAGGATAGGAAGGGGGGGCAGGGTAGAGAACAGGGGACGGGTTAGGATAGGTAGGGGGGACAGGGTAGAGAACAGGGGACGGGTTAGGATAGGAAGGGGTAGGGGGGACAGGGTAGAGAACAGGGGACGGGTTAGGATAGGAAGGGGGGGCAGGGTAGAGAACAGGGGACGGGTTAGGATAGGTAGGGGGGACAGGGTAGAGAACAGGGGACGGGTTAGGATAGGAAGGGGTAGGGGGGACAGGGTAGAGAACAGGGGATGGGTTAGGATAGGAAGGGGTAGGGGGGACAGGGTAGAGAACAGGGGACGGGTTAGGGAAGGGGGGGACAGGGTAGAGAACAGGGGAGGGTTAGGATAGGAAGGGGTAGGGGGGACAGGGTAGAGAACAGGGGACGGGTTAGGGAAGGGGGGGACAGGGTAGAGAACAGGGGAGGGTTAGGATAGGAAGGGGTAGGGGGGGACAGGGTAGAGAACAGGGGACGGGTTAGGATAGGAAGGGGTAGGGGGGGACAGGGTAGAGAACAGGGGACGGGTTAGGGTAGGGGGGGTAGGGGGGACAGGGTAGAGAACAGGGGAGGGTTAGGATAGGAAGGGGTAGGGGGGACAGGGTAGAGAACAGGGGACGGGTTAGGGAAGGGGGGGACAGGGTAGAGAACAGGGGAGGGTTAGGATAGGAAGGGGTAGGGGGGACAGGGTAGAGAACAGGGGAGGGTTAGGATAGGAAGGGGTAGGGGGGGACAGGGTAGAGAACAGGGATAGCGGTATATTGGGGCACAGCCATGGTCAAAGCTTCTCAGTAGCTTTCTAGGTGGACAGGATGTGTGATTCAAAGGTCAGTTACAGTGATGTGATTTAAGGGTTATATGGTGATATTGTGGCCATATTTGATTTAACAGGGAAAGGCAACCGTTGCCACTCTGAGCTGTTATAGGCTGAGTTACGAACGGCACCCTGTTCCCTATATAGCACACCTCTTTTTGACCAGGGCCCTATGGCCTGTGGTCAAAAGTAGTGCACCATCTAGAGGAAAGGGTGCTATTTGGGATGCGCACACACACTGTTTTGTTTGTGTAGCAGCAATATGTTCTACTGTCTAAAGGTGCCATTTGAGACCCCTCTTAGCAAAGCTCTCAGCACTTAGAAAAAGTCAGCTCGTTAAGATTACATCCCTGCAGTACTGAAACGTTAACCTGTGCTGGGCCAACTTGTCAAGTGTGGTCATATCATATCAGTGACAGCTTCCAGTTTGCCTTGGCATAGATACTGCCACAGCTCACCTAGACTGCTTTCCTTCTGAGACCCAGAGAGACAGAAGTGCAGTGAGAGTACAATACCACCATGTCACTTGTATAGTACTATATTAGAGTGGTAATAGCCTAGTCCAAATTAGCCTCGGTGAACTAAAGCACATTCCCGATCTGAACAATTCTAGTTTAGTGCAGTGTGACTGCAGTATTTGCAGTAGTAGTAGTATTGTCATAATTTAGGCCTGCTCGATGTTTGAGTGACTGTAGATAAATACTGTAGTACCGTACTATTGCGATACTGCTATAAGACTGTATAGTGTGTCCTGTTTGATGGTACCCTGTGCTCAGGACTGAGTCAGTCTAGCATGTGCAGCTCTATGGCTGGTCTGAGTCAGTCTAGCATGTGCAGCTCCATAGCTGGCTGTCTATGGCTGGAATGAGTCAGTCTAGCATGTGTAGCTCTATGGCTGTCTTTCTCTCTAAGGTGGTGGATGCTGCTCTGCTGCTTCCTCTGCCAAAGCCTTAGCCATGCTATTAAAACATGCTGCTGAGTCACGGTGCACTGCAATCTACCTGGGGAGGGCCGGGGATGGCTCTAGTCCAGGGTGTTGAGGAAAGCGCCACATCAGCAAGCATGTAACACCCTGGACCAGAGCTAGGCTGAGGAAGTCTGGGGAGGGGAAGCTGCTCTGTGCTTTCTCTATTTCTTTGTTGGCTGGTTTCTCCTCTTTATTCATATGGGTTTTTTGGTTGTTCACTAACCTACTAGATAGAAAACACTATCAGACATGCACACTACTGTTCAAGTTGGTGCTTCTGTGTTCAATGTAATGTATGTTGGGATTGTGTTGTTCTGTCTGTGTGGCTTTGACTCTCGTGTCTGGCCAGTCAAGCCTCCACTGAACTGTCAGCTTTCAAAACCATCTATTGACGGGACAGATACAGATTGGGTTTGCTCGTTCAGACATGATGCACTATATCACCATGTCTACCTCCTCTCTCTCCTTCCATCTGGTTGTATTCTGTTCTCCCTTCCTTTCCTCTTAAAAAAACTGTTTTTGTTGTTTTGTGGCTTCTTTCTGTGTTTGCATGAGGTGGATCAGACTGGATCTGATCTCAGAACAGTTTTTAGGTGCACTTTTTTTGTGGGTATGTTTTTCATTTTACTTTTGCTCTGGGGCCGTATCCACAAAGCGTCTCTCACTAGAAAATTGGTCGTAAGTGCTGAGACATTTCACTCCTACTATTATGGGTCAAAATAAAAGCTAAGCATGAAGCTTAGTCAACAGATATTTAGGAGACCTCACATGAGGTGTCCTAACCAGTTAGGAGTTACCAGCAGGTGTCATGATAATAGAAAATAGATAGTAGAAAAAGGCAAAGATTCAGTGGTACCTGTGCCACTGCAGGCAATTGACTTTGTTGTTGAAAGACATTTTTTGATATTTCTGATCAACCTATAAATAATCTAGACCTACATGCAACAGTAGCCTCAAACTTTTGACAATGATTTCACAAGGCCTAATTCACATGATATGACTAATTACTTCTAACCACTAGGCTAATAAATAATCTCATTTGTTTTCTGTGGATTATTTCATCAATTAACCTATCATGTGATTTCAAGTTATCCTTGAGCGCAATATCACGTTTAAAGAAAGATGCCTGAATTGGCCATGCCTATAAATTGGGCGATTGAAAGCTAGGGCCTATGTTAACTTTGATTTGTGTTGGGTGGAAATTATACACATTTCAAAAGTTTTATGCTAATTATCGGCAAGTAAAAATGAACAGTAGCCAACGTGATCATGTCGGGCGAAAACACGGCAACTCGTCGTCCGCCACAAATGATGCATGGCGAGACTCATCATTCGCACAAGTTCAGTCAAAATGTGCTGTCAGATCACGTGCTGTCTGAGATCACGTGCTGTCTGAGATCACGTGTGGCTAAAGTACGAATGAACGTACTGACGGAGACAGAGCTACAGTCCCATCCCTGATTTCATTGTGGGGGACGGTTTATATCAAACGTTTGACCATTCCTTTCAACCACACCGTGGTTGTCAGAAGCGTGCGCAGCTGGCGACGCTTCGTTGCGATTGGTTATCATTTGCAACCCTGTCAGTGAGCTTGATCCCAAATGTTCCTTTGCGGTACCTCAAACTGTCGGTGCTTTGTGGATACGGGCCCTGTTCTGTTCTTTTTGGTTTTTAATGACTTCAACCTTTTCTTATTGTCCTCTTCCACAACCGTGGTCTGACTGAATGTTCTAGTTAGTAGCCCACTAGGATTAGTATTGTTGGTTGGACTTGTCTCAAAACTGCCATTCACAACCAGTGTGACCTGTAGGCATTCTGTTAAGCACTAACATGCTAGGAGCATCTAGACAGTGCTGTGTTCATGGCTCTAAGGCAGCAGACATCCTAGCTCGGACACTAACCCCGGCATGTTGTCATTCTGCAGGGAACTTCGGGACCAGACCCAACTACTGTGTATGTGGACATGAGAGCGCTGAGGCACGACAGGTAAGGGAATGCTCCTATCAGAACATCCTCTTGAGCATTTGTTGAACTGAATACATTATTTGGTAAATTAACTATATCGTACACCAAGTGGTGCATTTTCTGTTGTACTGTTTATTATACGTCAGTGAGTGACACATAGGGGGGTCTTCAGAATCAGAGGGATGAGATCTATGCCAACAGAATGTTGCTCACAACCAAAACAATATATTGGACCATGCTCGCATGACATTGAAGAATCAAATAAAATTGTATTTGTAACATGCGCCAAATACAACCGGTGTAGACCTTACCATGAAATGCTTATTTACAAGCCCTTAAAACCAACAATGCAGTTTTATGAAAACACCTAATTAAAATAAATAAAAAGACCGAGCAGTAAATAACAATAGCGGGGTTTTATACAGGGGGTACCAGTTCAGAGTCAATGTCAGTGTTGAGGTAATATGTACATGTAGGTAGTTATTAAAGTGTGACTATGCATAGATGATAACAACAGAGAGTAGCAGCAGTGTAGAAGACGGGGGGGCAATGCAAATAGTCTGGGTAGCCATTTGATTAGCTGTTCAGGAGTCATTACCTCTGCAGTGTCCATTTACAGTGGAAAAGTTCCACCGCATTGTATGCATAAAGGTTGGAGCCAGACGCATTCCTTGTGACACTAAAATAGTGCAGTCTGATATAACTGGCTATGGAGCCTCTAGCTGTGTTCGCTAAGTCTGACATTAAGATTAGAAACGGGTCTTTAAGACGGCCCGGGGTTAGAACAGTGGGTCTGGGTAGAGACACCCTTAAGACATACGTCCCTCTCCCACACCCAGTCAACACATCAATAGGACTCAGCCTGCAGCTGCTCTGGACTAAGGTACATCCCAAATGGCACCCTAATTCCCTTTATAGTGTACTACTTTTGACACGCGCCCATAGGGCTCTGGTCAAAAGAAGTGCACAATATAGGGAATAGGTTGCCATTTGAATGCAGACGGAGTCTGAGACAGTGTACTAGCAGGGCATATAGCTGCTGCTATTCACATACACACTGTGATTCTAGACAGTCGTTTTTGTCTCCACCACTGTCCTCCTCCCTGGGATGTAGCTATTGTTTGTTTTGAAAGTTCAGTCTAATTAATTTGTAGAATTAAAGGGCTTGTATAAAACTGCTGCATTGATGAAATGTGAAATAAAAGGTTTCAGAATGTAATCTATTGCTCTCCACTATCCTTTGGTCTTGATGATGAAGTGCTCGATGAGGACGACTAGCCAGATGACACGCTGACTCACAGGGTGTGTCTCAAATGGCTCCCTATTACCACAGGGCTCTGGTCAGAAGTAATGCACTATATAGGGAATAGGGTGCCATTTGGGACGCAACCACAGTATTGACTCAGAGGCCCAGTAACTCTTTGCTCCCTCCCTCCCTCCCTCCCTCACAGGGTTCGTCTGGTAGAGAGAGGTTCTCCACACAGCTTACCACTCATGGAATCTGGAAAAGTGAGTCCCTGCCTGACTTGGTGAATGAGTGGATGAACAAACAAATGGTAGTAATTTGCATAGATACAGGGTAGAATCTACAGTTTCATCTCAGTGATTTAAAAATACTTCAGTGTCTTATGCAGTGCTGTGATTCATCTAGTCGTGTAGTTAGTTTCCACAGCAACCCATCCCCATAATTGAGGAAGTGTAGGTGAGAGTTAATTGTGCCCCGGCTGTTTCACATGGACCAGCCAGGAGATCAGGATCAGTCTGTACCACGCAATGAGGCTTTTCTCTCTCGCAACATTAAATCCTGTTACAGTTTGTGGCTGCTTACTAAATGGCGCCCTTTTGGGAGAGAGAGGGAGTCAGGCCACTTCACTGTGCCTCAACCCAGTAAATCAGTTACATAAATGGCCTCTCTGAAAGGAGAGAGGAGAAGAGAGGAGTGGTGAGATGAAAGCACTAATCGTCTCTTCCTTAATGCCATCAGATTCTACCTGGGGTTCGAATTATCATCGCTAACCCGGAGACCAAGGGACCGCTGGGAGACTCGCATCTTGGAGAGGTCGGTTGAGACATAATCACTCACTCATTAAACTCAATACAAGCTACAATAAATTGGGCTACAATAGTCTCTCTCTCTACTTAAGTGTCATAGCTCATTAGGTATTCACTCTCTCATTAGACTAAACTACAATAGTCTCTCTCTGTGTACTTCAAGAGTCAGCCCACAGAACTTCAGTCCCACTTGATGTTAAAGGGAAATTTCACCGTTTTTAAACTTCATATTCCAGCACCACCCCAACATCAACATCTGTGAAAATGGGGCGTTTCTATGTTTTGTAGTAAAATATATAGCGGAAGATGGTTTAACCAATGACCTCATCAACCAATTAGTAGGCAATGTCATTGGTTAAAATCACAGGATGCACACCGACGATGTCATTGGAAACACTATCTTCCCCTCTGTTTTACTACAAAACATAGAAACACGCCATTTTCACAGATGTTGTTGATTGTGGGCTCCCTTTAAGGAGCACACCATTAATATCTTAGATATCCAGTGTAATGTTCTAAGATCAGGAAGTGTTATGTAATTGGTCTAAAAGTACACATTTGTCACTGGATTGGTCTGGACACAGATCCACTATAACACATGTTTGATATTAGCGATAAGTCCAGCGGTCCTGTAAGTTTAAGGGCTGAGTTGTTCTGAATTGATTTGGGTAAACAATCATACAACTAGACATGGATTGGCTCCCCAGAGGATCTCACTTAAAAATAATGAATTTAAACATCGAATTGCTGTCCTGTCCACAGATCTGGGTGTGCAGTGGACACAATGCCAGCGGCTACTTCACAGTGTATGGAGACGAGGCCCTGCAGTCAGACCACTTTACCTCCCGTCTGAGCTTTGGAGACACACAGACAATCTGGGCCCGCACCGGATACCTGGGCTTCCTCAGGAGGACCGAACTCACTGATGCCAGCGGGGGTAAGCTATGTGTCACTACCAAATGTACTTATCATGCATACTTTCCCAGGTGAGCTTCACATCCACTAGCAGCGGTTTGTAATTATGTTTGTGTGTGCAGAGCGACACGATGCCCTGTACGTGGTGGGGGCGTTGGATGAGGCCATGGAGCTGAGGGGAATGAGGTACCACCCCATCGACATCGAGACCTCCGTTATCAGGACGCATAAGAGCATCACAGAATGGTGACAACTGTAACTTCATAAGGCTACATGATAAGCATCTCGATAAAATACAGTAGCTTGGGGATTTGTGGTTCTGGTGTAGCTCAATGGTTTCGGGGCATTTTATCCAAGAGAGAAAGCAAGTAGGTGGCAAGTACGATGCAGAAAAACTCGTTAACTATTTACAGGTCAGATATATTGAATGATCAGATCAGCCTATGGTGTGTGTGTAATATCTCTATATATCTCTATATATCTCTATATATATATATATATATCTATCTATCTATCTATATATATCTATATCTCAGGACAACTGCAGTAGGGGCATTTTAACAAATTATTTTCTGGTCAAATATCAAGCTGATTTTGTCCAATTTCAAGTTGTTAATGGTGACCAGTTGAAATGCCCTAGATTGACTTATATTGTACTGTTGAAATGCCAGAGTGAGTAACTAACTTACAACATGCACAGTACCTCCTTATACTGTTTGTTGTAGCAGTGCAGTGTTCACATGTATCAACCTCCTGGTGTTGGATCTGGATGGTTCAGACCAGTAGCTCATGTTTAAACTAACTGAACCTGAACCTGACTACCTGTCTCTGTCTCTCCCTTTCAGTGCGGTGTTCACGTGGACCAACCTCCTGGTGGTGGTGGTGGAGCTGGATGGTTCGGAGCAGGAGGCCCTGGACCTGGTGCCCCTGGTGACCAACGTGGTTCTGGAGGAACACTACCTGATCGTGGGGGTGGTGGTGGTGGTGGACATCGGCGTCATCCCCATCAACTCCCGGGGGGAGAAGCAGAGGATGCACCTCCGGGACGGCTTCCTGGCCGACCAGCTGGACCCCATCTACGTGGCCTATAACATGTAGCCTGCCGTCTGGAGACCTACTAGACCATAGACAAGGCCTTAAACCGACGGGCTGAGCTTTATGTACATACTGCAATGCAACAGGACCTCTGGTGTCTGAGGAGAGGAGGGAGAGAAGATGTGAGTCCTGGACCCAGGCACTCGCCTAGTTTGTGGGACGTTGTCGCTAGTTCAAAACAAAAACGCCTAAATTGGCAGGAACAAGAGACTGGTTAGTGTAGTGAAAGATTAGAATGGAAGGAGCTCTGTGTGTAGATGATGGGAGAGTGCCAGTCTAGTTTATTAGATTTGAGCTTTTTTGGTTATTGCTTTAAGTGTGTATATATTTTCCATGTTACGTATTGCTGAAGTCGCTCGTTTTTTTTTAATCTGCCCTCTAAGAGGTTAGGGTATTTTTTTAAGAATATTTACAAGCTGTGGCAAATGGTATTTTATGTTGACCTTTTTTTATGATATCAGTCATTACAAATACAGATATGTTTTGATACAGGACATATCAATTTTGTCCTTGAACTTTACAATATGAGGTACAATATATTGTTTTGTGTTTGGTTATTTTTTTTACAGTTACATTTTTAGTTCTGCGCTAACACTTATTTTTCTGTAACAACTGTCCCAACTACAAGGGAAACCAGTGTGAAACCAGTGTGAAACCAGTGAGAAACCAGTGTGAAACCAGTGTGAAACCAGTGTGATTATTTCAAGTCCAGCAGCCTTTTACTCAGTTGTCATGTTCAATATCATTATACTTCAATTGAAGGAAAACACTATGTTATTTCATATCATGTAAGTATGTACAAAAACTGATTTTAATTTATTTTGTTCACTTTAGAAGTATATGAGAGAGGACATTCAAGAATGTTTTAATCTTGAATATTTGCTAATATAAAAACAAAGCATTGTATTATCTTGAGTGAATACTAGTATCACATCAAGTATATAAAATATAGATCTATATTAATTAAAAAGACCTAGGTTTCACCAAGGAAAATGTGTGCAGTTTATTGAGAGGAGAGTCTGAATCCTTAGTCACCCCCTTTATGTCCTTCAAACAACGCAACAACTTCAGCTCTGTATATGTCAGACATCATGCAAGTTGAGAAGTACTGCATTTCAGAGACAAAGAACAGCTCTGAAAGGATCAAAAGCACTTTTTGAGAAATGTCTGTGTGAGGAGGATGATGGTACAAACGCCTCCGGTGGGAATGATGATGAGTATGTCTTTGTGCTGACATGTCAAACACTTGTTTCTGAAACAACAGGTTGGAGATCTTCACCAGAATTTTAAAAAGAAAGTTTAGTCCTTAATATTTTTACATTGAGAGATCAATCAGGGCTCCTATATTGATGTCAGAGGGGAAAAAGTACAAGATAACACTTTTACGGAAACCCTTTAGAGGAATAAATCTTGAGGCAACTATCATAAGGTGGAAGAGCAGTTGTGGGGGAGAGTGAAACCTTAAATCTGTGTGGAATCGTACATGATTTGACGGTAAACTTCATGGCTAAGAATGTTTTAGTTCAACACATTAGAATCTTTAAAAGCACTTTCTAGTATCTACACAGCATTTTTTTTTATTGGCAAGAATGACCCTGACTTTTTTTTATATAAAAAATGTCTGAACTGAGTTGGCATAAGTCTTTCAATTAAATAAATATTTCAATGATTTTGACTATAAAATGTTTGTTTATTGCAGCAGTACACGGTGTTTAAATTTTAGCAGAGCAACTTACAGGAGCAATTAGGGTTAAGTGCCCTGCTAAAGGGCACATTGACAGATGTTAACTGGTCGGCTCGGGATTCAAACCAGCGACCTTTTGGTTACGGGCCCAACGCTCTTAACTGCTAGGCTACCTACCTGCTGTTTCAGAGGTTGCATCTCAATGTAATTCTATCATATGCTCAAGCATATTTGATATGTTACATAAGATTTTTGTTTTGTTAACTTTATGTTCATACACACATTACATAGCAAGTTTTCCATATCTTCTATGGTAGTGTAATGTATAATGAATCAAACCCACCAATCAATCAGTTTGCTCTATTAAGAGTTATGACTTTTTTTTTAAAGATATGTAACCAAGAATTATTGATGCGAAAGAACAAATACTGAGTCAGCCAGTCTCATCAGAGCAGTCTGCACATCTGAACTATGTTTTGCCACTTTTTATTTTATTTTGAAAGGCTTATCTCAACAGAGGCAATGCATTCTAATCACAAACATTACAGCGAACCGTTTCTAGAGATTTACAAAGTAACAGATGATTGTGTGCTTTGCTCATAGCCCTCGGTTGAGATACACGTTTATACTGTTTCATAGCTGTTCATTGAAAAAATGATAATTGTCCCATCCTATACTTGTCACAGTGCTGTAAATCTACTTGTTGCAAATCCATCTGGTACACTGCTGATATTTGGTGGCTTTCATTAGAGATATAGATCTGAGCCATTCCTATTATGAAAGGTTTATACAGATCTACCCATATGAAAATCTAATCTGAAGATATGTATTACTGTTTTCAAAATGTATTACAAAATCCATCAACTATGGCAACTTTCATACATGCATATATTTGTTTGCATGTAGTGAAATATGTAAGGGATAATCGAGGGGCTATGCGTTCTATGGAAAATAATGAACGATGAGCACAATGTGCTAGCGGCGTTGCGTTATTTTCCAGAGCCCCGTGTTGATTATCCCTTTTATACCGTTGCAAAAATGTGTTAATTTGCCAGTACAAATGTTTCAACATCCACTGAAGTAGCTAGCAAGTTTACAAGAGAGTAGCAGTTGCCGCCGTGTGAACCAAACAAATAGACTTGCTAGTTTAGCTAACAAACCATCAGTCCTAGCTTGCTGTTATGAAAATCGATTTTTAACAATGGCAATAATGTTTTAAATTCAACTTTTGCTTTTAAAAGCAGATCAAACATAGAACATGTAATGAACTACAGCCATTGAATTCTACCATGCGCAATAGGGAAATAATGCACGCTCTAGAATGCCCTTCAAGCAAATCAGAAACATGTATTCAACAATGCCATGGTATAAGTTAAAATAATTACTATTTCAGTGTTTGCACATTGGAACATTTTGGAAGTAGCACAATATATCGTTTTTCTAATTCATGTAGTATATTTTGACAGATTTAAATAGGCTCCTTATATTTGGGATTTTTACATCTTTTTGTAATGAAGAAAGGACTGAAGTCCTAATTTTGGGAATATATTTACATGTTTGCTTTTAGTGGTTATTCAGTTAATTTATTTCCAGAAGAAAGTCTTAGGCCTACTGTATCTACATGTTTGGGAACATTGATATCTTCAAATAAAACATTTCCATATGAAGAAAACCGCTGGATTGGAAATCTAGAACTCACTTGTGAGCAAGTTTGCATGGTTGAATGTAAATACTGTTGGTGGCTGAAAACAAATACAATTAAGGCCGGGATTTTATTATATCACAGCTTTTAAAAGCAATGTGTTCGTGGTAGTGAGGAGATGGGAGAGGCAGGACTTGCAGCGCGATCTGCTTCACAAATAGAACTGACTTTATTTTAGCCCTTGGCAATGCAGATGCTCGTTGGCGCACGCCAGCAGTGTGGGTGCAATAATTGAATATTATAGATTTCTAAATGTATTTGCGCGAGAGGTGTAGTCAGGGTGTTACAGGCTGACTACACCGCTCACGTCGCAAAATAAATTTAGAAATCTATATTATTCAATTATTGCACCCACACTGCTGGCTTGCGCCAACGAGCGTCTGTGTTGCCAAGGGCTAAAATAGAAGTCAGTTCTATTTCTGACGCAGATCGCGCTGCAAGTCCTGCCTCTCCCATGTCCTCATTGGTTTATAGAAGCAGGTACCCAAGTGCCATCTCCTCATTGGTTATACTCAAGTGGGTGACAAAGACGAAATAGGTCGGTGGCGGTAATGCACCTAATTTATGAAAGTTGCCAATAAAGTCAAGAGAAGAAAAAGCCTGGAAGAAAGAGGGATGACTAGAAACAATTTAATTGGCGGAGTAGAGGACCTTGTGCATTTCAGGTAAAATAACAACTCAATGTTTATATCCCAGGACAAATTAGCTACCAACAGCAAGCTAGCTAAATACGACAAATTAGCTAGCAAGTGCAAGCTTGTCCTGTCCCCAAATTAATGTAAATGGTTCAGTTTGTTTTGCTATTTAACCTGCGTGTCGTGATCGCGTTTGGTGTGGGGGGACAAAATATATTTATGCACGATGACGCAGGGGCGCAGCCAGTCTGGGTTCCGTGTTAGGAGACTGTTTGGGAAACTGATAAAGCTTGCGTTGGTTCATTCAATAGCGAGAAAGGGCTGGAGTCAATCCATATTGAAGAATTATCGCGTAAAGATCTGCGTTATATTTGAATTAAATGTAAAGGCAATGTTCCCGTGTCCGCAGTAACTGCTGCATATGTCGGCTCAATAGGAAATGACCTTAAAACATTATCTTTCTGGATATGGAATGAATCCAGCCCAAAGTCTTTCAACGGGGTGAAAGTGAAACAAATGACTAATTTGAATCATCTTCCTGTCTTTGGCGAACACTTTCTTTCATTTTCCCCAACGTTGGCTTCATGGAAGTAATGTTTTTCACATCCTGTATTCACAACCATTAATTTAGTGTTGACACTACCTGCCTTTTTCAAGAATAGGGCCGGGATTCAATCCGATTACCCTTTTTCGGCAATGTTCCTGCTTTCACGGTAAACATGCATGTCGGTTCAATTGAAAATTACCTGTAAATGTCAAGCACACTATTACGGGATCTACCATTGATCGGATTGAATCTCAGCCTATGGTAAGGCCAACAATATGAGAAAAAGTACGTCCAAAAAGTACTTTGACAGTTCAAGAAAAATATTTTTCTGTCTTACCCTGAAAACTTTTAGATATTTCCCAGGTTTTATTGGGTATATAGGCACAGGTTTCAACCCAAATGGCACCCATTTCTTTATTTAGTGAACTACTTTTGACCAGGGCCAATAGTTACTTCAATCCATATCATGGAAGTTCAGCGTTATTGAAATTTAAAGGCAATGTTCCCGCGTCAGCAGAGACTGTATTCACGGTACACTCTGCATACTTTGGCTCAATCAGAAATTACCTTTACATTTCTAACCACTCAATCTGTAACGCTTCAGTGATACAGATTGAATAGAGCCCTAAAATACCCCCAGATGGACATAAATGAACACTCAACTACAGGAACTTTTTGATACATTTATTCTCCATGTTAGCACATAGAATATATTTATATACATATTGCTAGCTAAAGCGTTAAAATGCCAGTAGCATAGAACATTTTAAAGGTCGAGTTTGGACAAAAACACAAAAATAAACAAACTGTATAACTGATCAATGCACGATCAAAATTGTTTGGCTACAGAAATGCCATGTCTTACCGATGTCTACAGCTTCTGTCTAAAAACAAATCCTGTGAAATGACGTCAACACATACTGGATGAGTTATCGGCTGGTGACAAGTTTAGCTAAACGAACTAGCTACGTTGGAATGACGTCGATTAACCACCAAAAGTACACCCCATTTCGGTTGGAAAATTGAGAACGAGACGGACCATTTTTCGTGCCCAAAGTCGACCTTTAAGCCATGATTAACAGTGTACATATGGACAGGGGGGGAAGTTTTTAGATGTAGTCATGTGTGAGACGTTACTTTACTTTTCTCGACAGAAAATAGTGAGAATTTGCTAGAATGCAATTTGAGGGGAAAAGATAATTGTCATATTGCATCGGTCTTTTAAAATGAGAAAAAAACAATACGCACATCGTACTCATGCAACTTTCCAGAAATACTAAAACGTGAATGACAACAAAATATTTCCACAAAGGGAAATAACTCATTCATACAGGGATGGACAAATACATCCTCTATCAGTGAACCAATAGAAGTATCAGATCGGATTTAACTCCTATGCAACAACACTTTCCAAAGTGCAAACAAAGTTTACGTAACAATGAGGACCAAACATTTGTGTTAAGAGGAGTGGTTGAGGTCTGGACAGTGATACTCACCTCAGTAATAGATAGACAGTTGACCAGTTAAGAACTGCAGGGGTCTACTGGTTTTCAAGGCAACATATCAACAGCTTAATCTGATTCCCAATTACATTGGTCCTCTCTCTTAGCCTTACTAATAGAGGGCAGATGAGTTAACTACTGCCTGCAGCGTGCCAGTGGTGAACTACTTGCAAACCTCAGCCATGTTAACTTCCATTAGAATGCACCATCAGTGTGTTGCCTTTAATCTCATTAGAATGACATGATGTAAGGGAACCAGTTTATTTACATGTAGTGCAACCATGACAAACAGAATATGATTTTGTTAACACCATGAGAGACAGGGAGAGAAAGCTCATGCAGGGCATGCATGATTCTGTTCAGTCTCCTGAGGAAGTGTATCAGGATTAAACTGAGAACATTATTACATGTGGCAAATCAGGCGGTTTGTTCATTACTTCTAAAACATTACACTGCTTCTCTGATTGAAAAACAAAACAGACTATGGGTTAGGGTAAGAGAAAAAGAGATTGAAAAGAAATCGTCTACGCCATTTGTCATGGTGTTCTAACGAATACAAATAATTGTGTTAGCTCTGAAAAGTGATACACTTTGTCGGAGCTAACGGAAGAGAGAGTTGCCATCATTGAAAACCGGGTGTCCAAAACTAGGCAATAAAATGAATGCAAGGGATGACCCTTCCTCTGTTCAGTCAGCTCTTCATACAGTCACATGGACTTACAATAATGGCTCACTTCCCAAGTAGCCTCTTGGTTAGTACTTCTGTTCTAAATAAAATTGGCAATTACATTACCCTTTAAGAAATGATCCAAGACAAGTTAAGCAAAGGATAATAACATTGCACACCATTCAGACTCCAGTAAGAAAAAAGAAAGTACTAAAAGATAAGCCTGATCACCGTAGATATTTGCATATTTTATATTGGTCCATCCATATTCATTGTCTATGGGGAAACCGGGATAGTTTGCAAGCTTCTGTTATTTTTCTAGTAATAAAAATGTGAAACTATCAACATGCACATCTCTTTACTCAGAATATGAGGATAGTTTTGAAAAAACAGGCACTGACCACCAACAGCATAAGCAGTGAAAAGTCTAACTAGTCACTGAGCATTCTAAAACCGTACTTACAGTGAACATCACAATAACCATGGCACTGGCGCCAACCATAAACAAGAGGGGGAAAAAACAGCACTCAATTTCTCAGTTAAGATAAGGTTTAACAAATGTCATTTTTGGCAATATTACAAAGCATTTGGGTCATGAAATGTGCAAACTATCAAATTATGAAGGAACCTCTCTAAGATCCAGCTCAGTAAAGATTGCTATATATTCCCAAATGTATAACTTTTTCTTTAATTCATAAAAATTACAGTATATTCAAAATGTCTAGCCCAAAATGTGCATAATAACAAAGGGAAGATTTGTCAGCATCTTTATAGCCGACTTCCTAACCCTGTTCCCAATGATGTTTAAGAGACTTGAAGATGGATAAAAACAATACAAAGGTGGTATTTACCAAAATATGTTCATGATAAAATCATGCAAAATTTTTATGGATCATTTCCTTTTTTCACAATTACATTTTGTTTCTCATGTTTTCAGCATTTTAAAAAATATTTTCTGTATGAAAGCAGAGCTTATTCAACGCTGCAATAGTACTTACGGTATAAGATCGACTGTAATATTCATTGTTAAACATTAACAGTAAGAAAAGTGAAAAAAATGCAGGTAATAAAATGTTTTCAGTTAATGTTCATCTGTTACTAGACACTTAAATAACACATTCTGCAACATAGGTCAAATTAGCACTTCATAAAAATAAAATAAAAAACAATCATTCGAGCCATGCTCTTGATAATATATATATATATTTTTTTTAAATCAATACACTGGGTATATTAAATAAAGTACTGAAATAAAATGAAAATAGCAGTTTTTTTCCCGCATATATTCGGTCCAAAAAGTGTTCAGGAAGTCAGGTAGGGGCATGGTTGGGTAAGTTACATCAGGGAGAGCCAATGGGAAGGTGTGCTGAGGGGGGGGGGCTGTTCATCTCTTCCTGCGGCAGGTGCGTTTGTGGTCGGCGTGCCAGTGCTCCTGTTGACACTTGATGGAGCAGTATGAGGTGTTCCAGCAGCAGTGGTACATGGCTTCCTCCTCACAGTTATAACACTGGAGGACACACACACACACAGTCAGAACTGACATGGACCCTCTTTAGGCTTGAATTTTTTCATACATTACTATGAGGTCATTTGTGAATGCCACTTTAACAAATAACTCATTTGCTGTTAAGTCATTGTCATATTCAATTGATACATTATATTTGGCTGTCTAATACTGCTCTAATTATGTACTGGCCTTAAAAATCCCAAAAGGTCAAGGATGTGCTTAGCTACTGTAGGTAGTGGGGTGTGGGACAAACAATTAAAAAACACGTGTCCAAATATTTTTTCGGATTTAGCCCCTCAGGTCTCAATGTGTGAGACAGTGGTGTTAACAGACTGAAGTGTGTGTGGTAGAGAACGAGGGAAAGAGAAGGGTCTCACTCACCCACTGCTTCTTCTTGGTGGTGGAGATGAGCTGCTTGTGCTGGGCCACCATCTTCTTCACCTCTTCCACCAGCTCCTCCTTACACTTCTCCTTCACCGTCTTACACTTTCTCTCCATCTCAGCCTGGCCCCCCGACACTGCCTTGCTCACTGCCTGCCTCTTCTCGTCCTCCATCTCAGAACGCAGCTGGAGACACACACCACAGAAAATTAGCCTCAACTTTGATACATGTGGTATACTCGTGTGTTAGCGTGTTTCCTTTTCTTTAAGAATAATTCAATAAAAGCTTTTCTCAGTGTCCTACTGTTCTATGTCCTACTCAGTCTCAATCCCTCACCTTCTCCAGGGCCTCTCAGACCCCCTCAGTCTCAATCCCCCAGTCACTCAGGGCCTCTCGGACCCCCTTTCTCAATCCCTCAGTCCCTCACCTTCTCCAGGGCCTCTCAGACCCCCTCAGTCTCGATCCCCCAGTCCCTCACTTTCTCCAGGGCCTCTCGCACCCCCTCAGGCTCAATCCCCCAGTCCCTCACCTTCTCCAGGGCCTCTCGGACCCCTCAGTCTCGATCCCCCAGTCCCTCACTTTCTCCAGGGCCTCTCGCACCCCCTCAGTCTCAATCCCCCAGTCACTCACCTTCTCCAGGGCCTCTCGGACCCCCTCAGTCTCGATCCCCCAGTCCCTCACTTTCTCAAGGGCCTCTCGCACCCCCTCAGTCTCGATCCCCCAGTCACTCACCTTCTCCAGGGCCTCTCGAACCCCCTCAGTCTCGATTCCCCAGTCCCTCACTTTCTCCAGGGCCTCTCGCACCCCCTCAGTCTCAATCCCCCAGTCACTCACCTTCTCCAGGGCCTCTCGGACCATGCGCTCTGTCTCCCTCTTGTTGTCGGCCTTCATCATGTCCTTGACATCGTTGAAGATCTTGGTGTACTTCTCGTGGCACATGTTCTGGCAGGCTCCGTCAGAGGTGGTCTGGGTGCTGCGGTGTAGGCTGCGTGGCGAGGTGGCTGAGGCCTTCTTGGTCTGCGTGGAGACAGACAGCTTCTCTGGCTGATGGGGCGTCGTCACGGGGATCTCCTGGCTGCTGCTCACAGCCTCCATCTCAGGCTCCGGGTCCTGGGGGAGAGAGGTCAGGGACGGGGTTAGAGATGGAGAGAAACAAGCAAACAAACATAGAAACAGACACACGTATAAATCTCCCTACACACACACAGAACCCCTCCCCACACACACACACTAAGGTCTTGATTCAATCCATATCGCCGAAGTTCAGTGCTACAGTGCAATTGAACTTTAAAGGCAATGCGGAAACTGCACTCACGGTAAACGCTGCGTATGGCAGCTCAAATTGGAAATGACCTTTAAATGTCAAGCGCGCTATATGCGATACAGATTAAATCAAGGCCTAAAACACTTCAAATGAAACACACAGACACATACCATGGTAACACACTGGCTGAGGTGACCGTACAACAGTAGTGTTGGGATACTTACAGCGGCTTCCTCTTTGGGCTCAGGAGCTTGACTGCGACGGCTCTTCTTTGCTTTAGGCTCCTGCCTGTCTGGCTGACGGTCTCGGTCTGCCTGTCTGTCTGCTTTCTGCTGGGGAGAAACATATCATATTGGATTACAGAAGCGCAGTATCAGAGATGTCTAACACCGCTGTTGGATAGGCATTTCCGTTACCACGGCAACTATTCCAGCTAGAGCCATGACAATACAGATGGTGTTTGTGTTGATCCTCACATTCTCAAATCATTGAAATTCCTCCTAATTTATTATTACATTAATATTAAATTAGCTACTAAAAACACTCCAGAGCAGCTTTTAGTGAGCTTATTTTCAACATGCAAATAAAAAATCCCTCTGGGTGTGAGGCTAGTGCACGCATACGCACATGTTTGACCTGATCGTTGTTGTTGCTGGTGGAGGAGATTGAGTACTCTGCCTCCTCCGGCCTCTCTGTCAGCCTCTCCTCTCCGTCTCCTCTCCTCTCCTCCACCTTCTCCACCGTCTTGGTTTTCCAGAAGCGGCCCTCCCTCTGAAAGCATTGGGACAGCTCCAGCTCATCACAGGCCTTCTTCCAGCTCGCGCTGCGCTTCACCTGCAGCTGCTGCACCGACACCTTGATGTCCTGGATGTTGTCTGCAGGGATCCACGCTCTGGGGACGAGGAAGGGGGGGACAGTCAGAGCAGCCAGGGAATCTCTCAAAGCTCCATAGCCAGGGGAAATTATACTGCATGAATAGCAAGACACCTTGCTCCTGCCAAACGCTACGCCACGCCCACAGACGTTCGTTTCTTCTCCACATTGAGTCTGGATCTGAGTACCTCCCGACCCTTCACCGAATGTGAACACATTCAGGGCCGTCTGATTGGTCCAGAACCCGATGGGTTGGGCCAGAGCCAGAACACACGTGGGTAAAGCAGAGGTTTGGAAATTCGTCATTGGCTTTGATACTCTGACTTTGTTTGGTACAACGCCCCTCGTCACCACAAAACGACTTCAGTGACGACAGTATCAGACTGAAGTGTGTAGCGAACGACAGAGCAGCGGAAGAATTCCGTTTGAGCCGTCAGCCTAGAAATGATAGAGTACAGACAAGAAATTCTAGGGGATTGAAAGTTTAAAATGATCCACTATGATATATCCGCCGCTCTGCGTGACAATACAGTTGGCCCTCAGATCCAGAGACTCTCGTGTCCTAGTGATAAGGCTGTTACATATGTAGCGGCACGATAACTATGCCATGTCTATCAGCACGAGTGTGATGGCTGACCTCTGGTGGGAGATGAGTTCTAGCACCTTAGTGCACTCCTTTTGATGAACGTTTTGGTTGAAAGTAGTGCGCTACATAGGGAATACAGTGCCACTTGGGACGCAGCCTCTGTATCAGTGTGATGGCTGACCTCTGGTGCTGGTGGCCAAAGAAGCGGACGTCCACCTGATTGTCCTCTCTCTGCAGGACCTTGGCCGGCCAGTAGCCAAAGCCCTTCATCTTCGCCCACACAACCTCATGATTAGGAGTCTGCAACAACAAGCACAACCCCAGATCAGCACAGGGCAAACGACACCAGATAATACAATTCAATCAACTTTATTTGTCCCCTTATGCCAATTCTATTGGGGCTATAACGCTTCAGACATAGCCCTAACATTACGGCCAATATTACATTGAGTTGATATCTTGGTCATTTCAACAATCAACGCCCCAGGAGCATTGAAGGCAAGACAGTTTGACTCACACAGGGGTAGCAGAACCAGTTGTCAGGCCGAGCGTTGGACAGGTAGAAGCAGTTCTTACACAGCATCAACTCGTTCAGCTAGAGAGAGAGCGAGAGACGTGGAGCGAATGAGGAAGTGACACAGAGAACAGCCGCCCTGCCACTCACAACACAACCACCTAGAATACTACAATACAAATCTGTCACATTTAGTTCAGAAAAGAAAAGAAAACAAACTGTTTACCTCATGGCATGTGTCACTGTAGAGCAACCGCGCTATTTCAGCCTGGTCACTATGAACTGCAACAAAAACAGGTTTCGTTAACGTTGGGAAAATAACATTGAAGTACATTGTAAAGATTTTGTTCCATTGAACATGCCACCACAAATGCATTTTAACTACATAGAGAGACATGATCCTCCTCATTTTTTGGTAGACAATCAATAACAGTTCGTGCTTCCTTCAAATTACATTTCTGCCACAACTATACGGTCTTATTTTCTAAGCCGCAATTAATAATAATAGGAGGGAAATCTGACAGCAAAACATGCCCTTCACAGATGTTTCCCACATGGAACCTTATTCCCTATATAGTGCACGACTGTAGACCAGAGCTCTATGGTCCTTGGTCAAACGTAGGGCAGTATAAAGGGAATAGGATACCATTTAGGACACTACCCATAATAACAGCATGGTTGTGAACCCCCCCCCCCCACCTCCAAACAAGATGGCGGTGTTGTGCACGATCAGCTGGGCATCTGCCTTGAATTCGTCGAAGCTCTTGTATTTCCCCTCGGTGAGGTTCTGCAACACATAGACAGCGATACAGAGAGAACACAAAGAGGACTATTCATTCACACTGGGTAGGGCAGCAGAGAGGGGGCTGTGTGGTGCAGTTGCAGTACCATAAGAGACCAGAGGAGGGCAGTGCACCACAGACCCAGAGACCGAGACCCAAGCCAGGGAGGCGCTGTGCTGTTTTCCAGCCTATCCAGAGGCCTGGGTCGTATTCACTAGGCACCAAACAGAAGAAAACCGACTGGAACAGGGAGGGACTAAGCTGAACGTTTTGCTACAGTGTGCAAAACTGAATACTACCCTGCGACAGTGGCAGGGAGCGCTGTGCTGTTTCCCAGCCAATTTGGCAGGCAGGGCTTGGCTGGCGGGAACTACCAGTGATCACGGTGCAGAGAAGACCTCACTGACCCCCTCGCTGTGACGAGAGGCAATCTGAAAGCCTGTAGCCTCAGCTACACAATCACAGCTTTATACTGGGGCTACATCTGACGTGCCCTTACACAGACCCTCACCAAACAACAATTCCCTTTACATAGGAAATAGGGTGATATTTGGGACACAATTTTTTTTTTTTTTAATCTTGTGTTCAGCAGTGTATTGCGGGAAGTTACCTCCTGAATGTTGGTGACGTCCAGCGTGGTGTGGATGAGCCTTCTGTACATCGGGTGTTGTGTGTCTTTGCCTTTCTTGTTCAGGTCCACGGCCTACAGTGCCAGGAGAGAAATAATACGATTTATGGGCGAAAAGGAGGAGGGGAGCTGGGATTAACCCAAGCCATTGTGGTGGGACATCTTACTGGCCTTGATTTAAAGTGGAATAAAACATGGCAGAGCTCTGATTCAATACAGTGTTGCGTTCCAAATGGCAGCCTCGGAGCCCTATAGGAGGGCTGGTCAAAAGTAGTGCACTATATAGGGAATAGGGCGCCATTTAGGATGCAATCAGTGCCACAGCCTGGTCCTGCATCCCTACCCTGAACATAAAACTAACTACAACACTCACCCTCTCTTTCATGCGCTGAATGATAAAACGCAGGTATTTGCACATCTCCTGCTTGTTCAGGTTCTTCTTTTTACTACCCTAGAGAGAGAGAAAGAGCGCGAGAGAATGACTCTGTAACCCATCCAGCTCTCTATTCAAACCACGTGTGGCTAGCAGTAAATTGGAACTGATGAGAGCTAACTGAGTATATAATATGTTTTATTGTCACATACACCGGATAGGTGCAGTGAAATGTGTTGTTTTACAGGGTCAGCCATAGTAGTACAGCACCACTGGAGCAAACTAGGGTTAAGTGCTTTGCTCAAGGGCACAGACAGATTTTTCCCCTTGTCGGCTTAGGTATTCGAACTAGGGTTGCACATTTTGGGGAACATCCAGGTGGAAACTTTCCGTGGGAATATATGGGAATTAACGGAAATATATGCAAATTAATATTAATACCATTCAAATGTAGATGTTTTTTTGCATTGGATATATTTACCATATTATATGGAGACTGAAACATAAACCTTTTACCTTATCATAAGTAGACATAATTGCAAATTATTAAATCCTTCCAATAGAAAAAAACGAAACAATTTAGTTATCAATTGAACTTTAATTAAATGAGTTGACTCTTCACATGGGATGATTTCACTGAACAACAAAATAAAGGGAATATTGAATGATCCCCAATGATCCATCGCATCTCCCAAAAAACGTTTTCAACATACATCTGTAAAATGATAGTCTAGAAACTAAAGCTTTAATTGTCTTCCTCTCAGGCTTCCATGTCTTCTCCCTGGACCTCCTCAATGTCCACCTCCTGAACATCAGACTGAGGCCTCATCTTCACTGTCACTTTCCAACCTTGTTGAGGATGGCTCGTTGTCAGGCTCAAAAAGCCCAAAATTTGCCCGGATGGCCACCAATTTTTCAACCCTTGGTCAGCCTGTTGCGTGCTTTGGTGTGTGTCTTCCCAAACAAGGACCAGGCGGCTGATGTTGGTGGGATTTGAAGGATGATGGAGGCAACAGGGGAAAGAGCCTCAGATGTACAAAGTCCCTTCCACCAGGTGGCTGATGAGATATGTTGGCACGACTGCCATATTGCACCTCCATTCCAAAGCCCTTGCTTGGAAGTGTACAGACCCCCAAGAACCTTGCCCTCATCCAGGCCAAGGTGGTGAGACACGGTTGTGATGACATCATAGGCCTTGTTGATCTCTGGGCAGACAGGATGCTCTTGCCAGCATACTTGGGGTCCAACATGTGCGCTGCGGCGTGTATGGGCTTCAGGCAGAAGTCTTCATGCATTTTGATGTATTTCAAAACTGCAGTTTCCTCTGCTTGGAGCAACAGTGAAGTGGGCAGGGCAGTACAGATTTCTTCTCTTACATCTGCAAGCAGGGTCTGAACATCAGACAGGATGGCATTATCTCCCTCAATGGCTACTGCTATTGGTTTCAGGAGTTTCAGGCTTCTTACCACTCTCTCCCAAAATACATAATGCAGGAGGATCCTCTTGATGGGGCTGTCCATATTGGCAGACTGTGATATGGCCATTTCTTGGAGAGACTCCTTCCCCTCCAGGAGACTGTCAAACATGATGACAACACCACCCCAACAGGTGTTGCTGGGCAGCTTCAATGTGGTGCTCTTATTCTTCTCACTTTGCTTGGTGAGGTAGATTGCTGCTATAACTTGATGACCCTTCACATACCTAACCATTTCCTTGGCTCTCTTGTAGAGTGTATCCATTGTTTTCAGTGCCATGATGTCCTTGAGGAACAGATTCAATGCATGAGCAGCACAGCCAATGGGTGTGATGTGAGGGTAGGACTCCTCCACTTTAGACCAAGCAGCCTTCATGTTCGCAGCATTATCGATCACCAGTGCAAATACCTTCTGTGGTCCAAGGTCATTGATGACTGCCTAAAAGCTCAGCTGCAATGTAGAGACCGGTGTGTCTGTCCCTTGTGTCTGTGCTCTTGTAGAATACTGCTTGAGGAGTGGAGATGATGTAGTTAATTATTCCTTACCCACGAACATTCGACCACCCATCAGAGATGATTGCAATACAGTCTGCTTTCTCTATGATTTGCTTGACCTTCACTTGAACTCTGCATCCAGCAAGTGAGTAGATAAAGCATGTCTGGTTGGAGGGGTGTATGCTGGGCGAAGAACATTCAGAAATCTCTTCCAATACACATTGCCTGTGAGCATCAGAGGTGAACCAGTTCCATACACAGCTCGAGCAAGACATTCATCAGCATTTCTCTGACTACATTCCTCCATTGAGTCAAAAGAAAACTTCTGATTCCAGGAGGACCATGAGCGGTTGCTATCGATAAGGTGTCTGGTTCATCATTTTCACCTCAAATAGAAGTAGAGGGACTTTTGTCAGAGGTTGGTTGTTGTGAGCGCTGAGGGAACTTTATGCACTTGGCCAGATGATTCTGCATCTTTGTTGCATTCTTCACATATAATTTGGCACAGTATTTGCAAATGTACACAGCTTTTCCTTCCACATTAGCTGCAGTGAAATGTCTCCACACATCAGATTGTGCCCGTGGCATTTTCCTGTAAAGATTAGAAATAAATGAGTAAAAAAAACAATACAATTCCTTGTACAGATAAATAGTTAAGCAGTTGGATTAAACAACTTCTTTGTAAGATAAATGTTTCAAAATGAAACATGTATGGAAACAGGTGAATCAACACTCCTCCGTTAGCAGGCTCAAGCAAGCTAAAACCCACATGGTAGCAAAAACTAACTAGCAGAAATTGTTAACAAGTTATAAATGTTTTAAACACACTTTACTATTTACTAGTTAACAAAAAAGCATGCATGTAATATAAAATACATTCACCCCACACAGTATTTTAATCAAAACTTACCAGAAAGCATGTAGTCCTTGGCTCAGACAGTGAGGTAGTGTGGGCTCAATAGCATCTCATCAGTGTGCAAGATATTGAGAATCAGCTGCACATGTGACGGAAGAATGCACTGTGCATGCAGAGGGTTGCAATTCCATTGAATTGGGGATAGTTTAACCAAAATATGCCACAAGACCTAGAATTGCCTTGTGTATCCCACAAAAAAGGTTCACTGTTATAAGCTAACTTTTTTGATGAATTTAAGCAAAATTCCCCAAATTCCAGGGCTTAACTTCCCATGGAAAATTTCCGGAAAAATTCAGAAAATGTACCATTAAGTTTCCGACCCTTTGCAACCCTAATTCGAACCAGCAACCTTTAGGTTACTGGCCCAACGCTCTAACCGCTAGGCTACCTGCCGTCTATAGGAGTACCTACCCTGCACACCACACACTGCCAGTGGGATCCACTGTCCCGAGGCTTGTACTCATCAGACAGGCATTTTAGGTGATAGACACGGAAGCAGTTGTCGCACACAAGCACGTCTCCGGGCAGGTGGCACTCGAAGCAGTACCAGTCGTGACTCTCCGCCTCCCATTCCTGAAACAGACAGAGCACAGTGGTCGGTGCCCCCCCTCCGCACCGACCTGACGGCTGGACTACACCCCCAGCCAGAGGGCCCCTCCTGGCCCCACCACACCAGCTGCTCCACAACACACACCTCTGCTGGGGCTTGACAAAGGCACATCACTGGAACTTTTCAGTTCTAATATCTACAAAAAATGTATGTTATATATCCATGTCTCCTTTGAAAAGAGGTCTTCTGACCTCAATGGGACTTCCTGAATAAATACAGGTTAAATAAAACATATGAAATCACAAGTTTTTATAGGTAGCCTATACAAACATCTCACAACAGTTATTGAATGTTTATTTAGTTAGTGAATTCTGACTGACCTCCTCTGGCGGCTCCTTCTCCGTCTGCAATTAAACACCCCCATCATTGATTAATTAACTAACAAATAAACTGTGTGTGTGTGTGTGTGCGCACAGTGGATTGTGTACCATAACACCTTTGCAAGCCAATGATTCAAAGCGCAATCTTTGGATAAACCTCATTGGAAGGAAGGCCTAAGACTAATGTGTGACCATCGCGGAAACATTGGCTTACTGGAAGGTAGTCATTCTGAGGCTAGAGGAAGTGTATGTCCCAAATGGCACCCTATTCCCTATATAATATGCCCTGGTCAAAAGTAGTGCACTATGAAGGGCATAGGCTGCCATTTGGGATGCAACCAAAGTTAATATAAAATCCAGATGTGGTTGTGCATGCATGAAAGGCTGATGGAAGCTAGGGAAGGGTGGGGCAAATTCCTGCCAACCTGAACCTGCTGCTCAAACCTTTATGATTTAACCTAATGATCTACTATAGTGTTGTTTCAGGTTTCACTAAGGGGCACAGAGCTAGAAACTACCTGCCTGCCTGGGATTCAAACCAACAACCATGGTAGTCACACTCCTCCACACAGTCTGGAGTGGAAGTCAACAAGGACTGTGTTATATTGCAACATGTCAAAAACTAGTCTACACCTCCCCACAAAACCATTTCTTTCAGATTAAGGAAGCCACAGGACAAACTAACCTACTACACCCCATCAGTGCAGAATCCAATGCCATCTAGGCTCTGCTCAGTTGCACATGCTCTGTTTAAACCTAGTGAGCACCCCATCACAGGTGAGCAGAGAGGAGGAGCCTGAACTAACACACAGCCATAAAAAGTCAAAAGGATAAAGGAAAGAGGACAGACCGACAGTCGGCAAACAGTGCCACTGCCAGCCTAGTGGGCTATGAGAGCCCTCCATCTCTTCCTGTCCTGGGCCTGGTTTCCCAAAAGCATCTCCAAAGGCTAAGTTCATCGTTAGAACCTTCGTAGGAGCATCGTTAAATCTCAGATCTGTTTCCCAAAACCCTTATTATTACCAGTGCACTTCAAAACGCTTGTAATCTAACACCTGACCACTCCTAGCTTTTTGCCCTCACTTTATACCAAGAAGATCTCCGTGGTTCTCCGTCTCTCAGTGAACTTCAGAATAAAGTTCACAACAAAGTTGCCAATGTCTTTGTAACTGATACAAACAAGTGACGTATAAAAATACGCTTCAAATGAAAACCGAGATGACTGCGTTAAAATATAAACAGTAAGCTATAAGCCTATTTCAATCATATTGAAATTTTTATGTTATTTCATGTTCAATCATTTGAGTTCTATTTTGCTACTTGTCGGCTACTGTCTAATATTTGCAGCCGTAGGTGGTAATCTCTCTAGGAGCTAAATCTCTCTAGGAGCTGATCAGTCATCAGTATTGTGAAACAATTATAATGTAAAGCAAAGATTTGAATGGAGAAAGCTGATCCGAAAGCAGCGCTCGCTTTCTTTCGATCCTATTGCTATCGACACATTCTCCAAAGACGCGCTCAGTGACCGTTCTCTCTGCGTGGTTTTGGGAAACGCATGTTACATCTTCGGCCGTTGTAGAAAAGATGCATCGTTAAAATACTCGTAAGCCTAAGTAACATTGCTATGGGGAAACTGGGCCCAGGTCTATTTTAGACATTTCTTTCCAGGCCAGACCTAGTCTGATGGTAGTGTTCAGCTCTGTTTCAACAGATCTCCCTCTTTGCTCCTGGCCCAGTCATTCTGTACAGTCAAGTGTAGAAAGGTACGTCACTGTCCACTCTGTGTCCCTGCCCTACTGTATTCTGAATGAAACGGTTGTTGTGACTTCAAAAAAGGGTGAGGCCTCTGGGGAAGAACTGTCTGTGTCCGATGAAGCTTTCTACCTCACCTGGAGTGTTAAATATCACCATCACAATGGCATGATTTTCCAGTGTGGTGATGGTTATTTCAGAGATCAAGTGAAGGACATCCAACATCCTCATGTAAGAAAAAAAAGGCTGTTGCACATCTACTATAATATAAGGGAGAGGTAACATACAGTACAAGTCAAAAGTTTGGACACACCTACAAGGATTTTTCTTTATGACTATTTTCTACATTGTAGAATAATAGTGAAGACATCAAAACTATGAAATAACACATGGAATCCTGTAGTAACCAAAAAAGTGTTAAACAAATCTAAATATATTTTATATTCTTCAAAGTAGCCATCCTTTGCCTTGATGACAGCTTTGCACACTCTTGGCATTCTCTCAACCAGCTTCATGAGGTACTCACCTGGAATGCATTTCAATTAACAGGTGTGTCTTGTTAGAAGGTAATTTGTGTAATTTCTTTCCTTCTTAAAAGCGTTTGAGCCAATCAGTTGTGTTGTGATAATGTAGGGGTGGTATACAGAAGATAGCCCTATTTGGTAAAAGACAAAGGCCATATTATGGCAAGAACAGCTCAAATAAGCAAAGAGAAACGACAGTCAATCATTACTTTAAGACATGAAGGTCAGTGAATCTGGAAAATTTCAAGAACTTTCAGTTTCTTCAAGTGCAGTCGCAAAAACCATCAGGCGCTATGATGAAACTGGCTCTCATGAGGACCGCCACAGGAAAGGAAGACCCAGAGTTACCTCTGCTGCAGAGGATAAGTTCATTAGAGTTACCAGCCTCAGATTGCAGCCCAAATAAATGCTTCACAGAGTTCAAGTAACAGACACATCTCAACATCAACTGTTCAGAGGAGACTGCGTGAATCAGGCCTTCGTGGTCAAATTGCTGCAAAGAAACCCCTACTAAAGGACACCAATAATAAGAAGAGACTTGCTTGTGCCTAGAAACACAAGCAATGGACATTAGACCGGTGGAAATCTGTCCTTTGGTCTTATGAGTCCAAATTTGAGATTTTTGGTTCCAACCACCTTGTCTTTGTGAGACACAGAGTAGGTGAACGGATGATCTCTGCATGTGTGGTTCCCACCGTGAAGCATGGAGGAGGTGTGATGGTGCTTTGTCACTGTCGTTGATTTATTTAGAATTCAAGGCACACTTAACCAGCATGGCTACCACAGCATTCTGCAGCAATACGCCATCCCATCTGGTTTGCGCTTAGTGGGACTATCATTTGTTTTTCAACAGGACAATGACCCAACATACCTCCAGGCTGTGTAAGAGCTATTTGACCAAGAAGGAGAGTGATGGAGTGCTGCATCAGATGACCTGGCCTCCACAATCACCCAACCTCAACCCAATTGAGATGGGTTGGGATGAGTTGGACCGCAGAGTGAAGGAAAAGCAGCCAACAAGTGCTCAGCATATGTGGGGACTCTGTTGGAAAAACATTCCAGGTGAAGCTGGTTGAGAGAATGCCAAGAGTGTGAAATGCAAAGGGTGGCTACTTTCAAGTATGTAAAATATATTTGGATTTGTTTAACACTTTTTTGGTTACTACATGATTCCATGTGTTATGTGGGTGCCATTTGGGACGCAGACATAGTATAGACAACTAGACGACGTCACACACCACCACCACCCCCCCCGTTCATCAAACCAAACGCATGCCGGAAACACAGAGATCATAACAGTAACACACAGAGGAATGTAGCTACACATCCCTCCCTGAGGAGTTACTACTACTACTACTACTACTACTGCAAAACTACATCTACTACTCACGTACTCATCATATATGCTTGCTACAAACCTGCGACTATGTTGGCATTGCTTGTTATGTCACTCAAAAGACATTACTTTGAAATGTACTACTATGATTCCGAAACTCTTTTTCCAGAGATGTATTTATCTGGAGATTTATTTGAAGTACTGTATGTGTCAAACAAAGCCATGGAGAATATACAGCTTTCACTTCATTTAACCCTGGCAATGAATGAGGATATTTTTCATGTAGCTATTTTTAAAGCAACGTTACATGTGTAGATAAGTAGCGAGCAAATATTTAAAGGAAGTCACTTTGATCCATTCCACAAGAAATTGGGCCACCGAGAGACAGCGCTACAATGGGCTTTCTGGAAGCTTTTCACATGGAATATCAGCATCTTCTCTCGTGTTAAAACTACTGAGTGTGACATAAAATGGTCTAACCATTACAAATGAAAAGAGAAATCGTATTTTTAAAACAGTTAAAATAATTCAATTAGTCTGTTGTTTTCATATTCTATTATAGAGTATGCTGCTCTGTAAAAAGATTCCATAAAATCCAAGATTGCGCTGCAAGTGGCCGAAGTGATTTGTTCGCGAGATGATGTTAGTAAAATAAATTATAGAGATAAAAGCAGAACAAATCAAACCAAAATAAAAAAACAATGATGCACCCTTACCTTGCTTCCGTCGGCATTGGGCTCCTGTGTGATTGCAAGTGACCCAGAAAGCAATGTTTAAAGTCCTGCTGCTACGGTCAATTGAGCTCTCTTTGGCTGCGTTAACATCAGCAGCCCAACTCTGATATTCTTTTCACTAATTGGTATTTTGAGCTGATGTGAAAAGATCTGACGTGATTGGTCAAAAGATCAATTGGTGGGAAAACAAATACAAGAATTGGGCAGCCTGTATAAACGCAGCCTAAGAGCAGTGCTAGTGTTGACTGTACTGTGTGGGTTCAGTTTGTTAGGTGTATAGCAGAGCTACAGTACCAAAGGAATGTGTGCATTGCCATACCTATGACTAACAAGTCAGCTTCACATACAGTAAACATTTGAAAAAGATCAGCATGACTTGAATCACCAGGTCATTATAATCAAATGTTGAATTCAGTGCTATAGTTCATAGAACCTCTGAATGACTGATGTATAACTAGCATGCTGACTACACTGGCCACGCGCCATCCACACAAGACGCGATCAAGACGCGCAGGTTAAAATATCAAAGCCAACTGTGAACCAACCATATCAATTTGGGGGCATGTCGAAACACATCAAACATTCATGGACATTAAGCTAGCTTGCTATTGCTAGCTAATTTGTCCTGGGAGATGAACATTGGGTTTTACAAATTCGTATGTTTCTCTACTCAGACGATTAACCCACAGATAAAAAGGGAAAACGAGTTTGTTTTTAGTTAATTATCTTTAATTCATCTCTCCTCATTTGTCTTTCAAGAATCCATGTGGGCTTGTATCTTTCTTTATGTCCAATAAGGATGGGACTTGTGGAGTGTCTAAAATATAACCAAGTTCTATTTTAGCGCTTAGCTACGCAGACGCTCGTTCACACGAGCGGTGGGGGTGAAATGATTGAATAACATGTATGTGTACATTTATTTTGCAACGTGGCCGGTGAGGTTTGCATGTTAGTTGTCTAGCATAGCAGATATACACACACAAGACACTCCATACAAATAAAAAAAGACGAAAACATTTAATGAAGGTTTCCTCTGAACCATAGAGGTGTTGATCAGGAAATACACCCCTGTCCTACGGGGTTTGTATTCTCACTACAGGGTAAAATCCCTCTCTTACCTGCTCGTCTCCAGGCAGCCAGTAGCCCTCCTGTTCGATGCCGGCCTTGGAGCCCTTACAGCCCACAGTCAGAGTCTCTACGACCAGGCCATCCTTCACTGCCAGACTCAGCTGCCTGGCCGTCTCCTTTTGGTGCATGCCAAACACACGGCTCAGGTACCTGCACAGACACAGCAACACCAACATCACTGTCTCGGCCTGCCTGCGTTCTCTAACAACTCAACTCAACCAAGGGGAAATGCATACACCTCCAGCCAAATATGCAATTCAC